>NW_006294998.1:1908874-1914270 GCF_000327345.1 Myotis davidii | reverse complement strand
TTTAGCGCTGAGGCTCCATCTCTTAGGCCTCCGCTCCTGAAAGCCAGTATCTGGTTTGTTTAGGTTCTACAATCGAAACTCTGTATCAACTCCAGGTCTGAGACCCCAGCTCGCTGAAAGCTGTTTTCTGGGGTTTTGTTTAGCTTCTATATTTGTTAAAATGTTTCAAACTGCAGGCTCAGAGGCCTGCCAGCAGCAGGTGGGGAACGTTGGTTTCCTCCGTCACTGAAGCAAGCAAGCCTCATGTTCGCTTTAAGCTACCTGGCTGCCGGTCGCCATCTTGGCTGGCAGTTAATTTGCATATCACCCTGATTAGCCAATGGGAAGGGTAGCGGTCGTACGCTAATTACCATTTCTCTTTTATTTGATAGGATAGTAATTCTGTTTCCCATATCCATTTCAAACATTTTCCTTGGTGTAGTGTATATATTTTAATTTTGGTTCTGGCATTTTCTTAATTATATATTTGGGGGTTTTAATATATAATGATGCCTGTTGCAGGCCTACTTATTTTGTTCCATTGATTTATCTTGATTATTGCCAGTGTTTCAACTTCATAAACCATTTAGTGCTTAGTATATTTCCCAAGTTTAACTTTTTCTGATCTCACCAGTTTGTTCTTCCAGATGGATACTACATTTATTTAAATAAATGAGTAAGGGTAAGCGGTTGTAAAAGGTACTCTCTTGCTGTGGTGGCCAAGGTTCCAAGTAAAAAGAAGCTTTTTTTTTTAGCAGTATCCATTTTTATCCTATCAGTGGTCAGTCATGGTCTCTTCTCACATTATTGTCAGCTCAGAAGTTAGAGTTCTTGTTGGCCAGACTGTTTCTGAATCCCATCTCATTCCTTCTGTAACCACCACCTCTACTTTTCTAATCCACCTTCTATACCAAATGATTCTAGACCAGGGGTGGGCAAACTTTTTGACTCGAGGGCCACAATGGGCTCTTAAACTGGACCGGAGGGCCGGAACAAAAGCATGGATGGAGTGTTTGTGTGAACTAATATAAATTCAAAGTAAACATCATTACATCAAAGGGTACATTCTTTTTTTTTTTTTTTTTAGTTTTATTCATTTCAAACGTGCCGAATCCGGCCCGCGGGCCGTAGTTTGCCCACAGCGGTTCTAGACCAAACTCTTCCCATAAATGCTTTCTTAACATCCTGTCCTCAATGCCTGCTACACATTTCAGCCACAAATTCTGGGTGAACAGAGGTTTTTTCCACACTGGTCTCTGTATATCTGGCATGTCCATCACTGCTGGGTTCTCTTGTTCATGACCTTAGGCCTGATTTTAATGATTCTTTCAGGTATACAGGAATCCTTCTGACACTCCATTCCTCCTTCAATGTACAGAAACTACTCTACCTCTCTGGTGTGCCACAGAGAGTGGCAAGAAATTGGGGGTCTTTCTCATGCCTGACACCTGAGTGAGGTGATTAGGCTGGCCACTGAATTCCCAATATAACTGAGATTTCTATTAACGTCTGTGCCCAACCTCCACAAAAGACAGGAAAGAGCCATGATGTTTCTGTACCCTTCTCACCGCCAACCCTAGTTGTCCACATTCCAGAAATCTTTCCTGGTCTTGAAAGACAAGAAGCTTTTCTTTAACATCATTATGCAAGATTTTAAACTCACTGTTCATTGGGCATGGATTCATGAGATTAAAATGTCTTTGAAAGACATTTATGTAACTCTCAAACTGAGATGGCATCAAGACAGATTAGACAGCATGAAAACCCCAGGCACTCTGAAGTTGAGATGACTAGGAAACATGAAATATTGTTATGATCATGGTACAAGAAATAGGCAGTTAATTCGGGTGGTACTATGTTAATGAATCCAGTAGAAAATAATTTTGGTCTTCACCATCTGTTTCAAAATACTGTTGTTTTAAAAGATACTTTTGCCTTTGAGTTTTCCATATGAATATAAAACGTCCAATTAAAACTAAAAATGTATTCTAATTACTTTAACAGGTAGGTCCACAAATACTTAAAATATACAGTTAATATTTACTAGATGAAATCCTTAGCCATGTGCATACCATTGATGATTGATAAACACAGAGGAAGAAATGGAGGATAAAAAAAGAGGGAAGAATGGAAAATGAATAGGGGGAGAGAAAATTTTTTTTTAAAGAGGAAGAAGGAAAAAAAAGGGAGAAAGGAAGAAAAATAACGTAGAAATATAACACCAATAAATACTGGAACAAGTAAAAACTGCTAAAAACGTAGAGAGAGTAAAGGTCTGCTGTCATTAAGTAAATTTCTAAAAATCGGTTTATTCACTTTATCCTGTATCGTCATCTCAGTGATCAATTTGCTAGGCAATTGCTTAACTCCACTTCAGTTTACTTTTGCAAACAGTCTTTGGGTCAACATAAAAAACTCAAATAGTTTCAAAAGTGAAATATTTTGAAAGCATTTTGTTTGCTAATACAAATATACCTTATGGTTAACTATTTAATAGAGATTGACTTCCTCCAACTTGGCCCAATTATGTGATGAGTTTAAGACAAAACAGCACCAGCAGCACTTAGATTTTTAAAACATGGTTAAAGTGTAAAAATCAATCATTAACCTCAAAATTTTCTTCAGCATCTTAGTAGCATGTTCTGTTTTGCTAGCATTGTATTAAAAACTAGGGGCCTGGTGCATGAAATTCATGCACGGGGGCAGGGGAGGAGGGGTCCTCAGCCTGGCTTGCACCCTCTCACAGTCTGGGGTCCTGCTGTGGCAGCTGTGCTCAACAGCTGAGAGATTGGCTTCTGGCTGAGCAGCGCTCCCACTGTGGGAGCGCACTGACCACCATGGGGCAGCTCCTGCTTTGAGCATCTGCTCCCTGGTGGTCAGTGCACATCATAGTGACCAGTCATTCCACTTTAACAATCGCTTAGGTTTTTATTATATAGATAAGTGGGCAAAAGTCACAGCTGTCATTCTCAGCTATTTAAAATAATGGCATCATATAATATGGTTACTTACTACTGCATTGTAACCTCACTGAATTATTGAACTATTACTTTAATGTTTTCCTGGTAATTTTTTAAAGGTTCATCAGTGCTTCCTTATTCTAGATCTTATCATTATCCAGAACTGGATATGCATAAGAAACCTGGAATTTAAAGTTGAATTACATGACTGTCTAAATGTATTTGCTATCCCCTATTTTTTTATAAAGCAAATGAATGCAAAGTAATAAACCCTGCACAAAAAATGAAAATTACTTTTGGATGGCATTCTTTTTGAGATGGACCTCCTCCTATGATTAAAATATTACAGCATGCTTTAAATATCAGCAGGGTTGAGTAAGTCTTTAAAATGAATACTGTGTTTAGGGTCTTTGATATTTTAATATTCCTTCACCATTTTAAGAAAGCAAACTACTTCTATAGCAATGAAATGTCTCAAATTCTATAAAGCAAGAAAACCAGGAATGTATTCTCTGACAGTAATACCTATCAACTATGGCTCAATGGTTTCACTTGATATTAAACTGCAAATTCCATTTTTAGCTGGAAAACCTGTAAAATATTAGATTCCTCATATTAAAGATCAACATACCATGACCAAATCAGGAAAAAACTTGATTACTGCATTTATGTATGCTAAATTAGATTAAAATCTGCCCTTCTAATTACCTGTGTATTATGTGTGCCAAATGCACAGTGTATTAAACATTTTCCCTCTGAACTCCAGTGGCACTTACTTTCTAAGCTTTTCATTTAGTGTTAGTTACCATTTCATTTTACTAATTCTAATTTACCCATGTGAAAATCACCTGCAATGTCCTTGAGGACACACAGCCTTTAATATAGAGGGCTGTGTTTATATATTATCAAATGTTATGTCAGTTTATTAAGCAACTTACTTTTTCAGGGACTACAGAATCTGGTGAACAATGGCCCAAAGTTAACTAAGCAGAAAAACTGGCCAAGTTACTTCTGCCCAAGATCAGTTCTGAAACATTTTTACCACAGTATGCCCCACTAGTAAACCTCCCAAAACCCACAATCACTATCCCACTCCATTCAGCCATCCATGTCTCTCTTACACATCACAGATGTGCAGGGTGGTTTTTCTTTTTTAATTGATTTCAAACAGGGATAGGAAGATAGAAACATCAATGATGAGAATCATTTATCGGCTTCCTCCAGCACACTCCCCACTGGGGACTGAGCCACAACTGGGCATATGCCCTTGACCAGAATCAAACCCAGGACCCTTCAGTCTGGGGGTGGACGCTTTATCCACTGAGCCAAACCAACTAGGCCTAGAGCAGGTTTTTACATGCACTAACCCTCACACCCTGTGTCTTTTCTATCCTTTCCATCAAAGTAAGCATAATCTTCAGCCTCAACCTCTGTACAAAATTTGGCATCAGATGAGAAATGCAAGTGTGGTGTGGAAACACCTTCTGCAGTGGAGAAAATACACGTTGTAAAATATTTAGTAATGATCTTAGATGCATTTAACAAATATTTAATGCCTATTGCACAGTTGTTTTGAGAAATACCAAGTTTTGTTTTCAAGAAGCTGATCTATAATAGATCTTATTGCTGGGCCAGAGAGCACCAAAGTAAGGGCCAGGACTTATCTCTGAGCATGACCAACCTACCCACTGCCTATATTTTCAATGGTTACAAATAACCAAGGCTTACAGGTCATGGAATCTATTTTGAGTTATAATACAAGCTACTTAAAATTTGTGCTAAATTAAAATGTTTAGTTTTTTTCTCCTTCCTTATTCTAGTGATTTCAAAGTTTAGTGTTTTAACTGCTAGTGGTTGCTTTGAAATAAAAACGAACTTTAGGTACTGTAAAAATGCAAAGGATAAATTGCTTATTTACCTTCTCTACCTGTATACAGAGGCTCATTCCTGTTTGAGAATCCCATTTTAGACCCTGATGATTTCCTCATATTCTGCATCTTCACTTCTTAAACTAGTTCTTTAATGCCTTATTGGCTAACATTTCACTTACCCATTCTTTTCTTTAAATAACCTACTAGTTCTTTAGTTTTTCTATAATAGGTTTATAATACTACGAGCCTTTCCAGAGAAAATGTTTAATTCAGAGAAAGGATTACAACTGGTTATTGTATTTACGAATAATTATTCTTAGAACCTCTATAAACTTGGCACTTAAGTAACGCAGGGGAAAGCTGAGTTTGTTCTATTTTGTCTCACTGAATTGTATTTTTAATTTTACTTAAGCTCAGTCTGAATAAAATCCCAAGTAGTTATGCGGGCCCAGAACATAATATTCCCAAATGACCTAATTCCAGAAGGTGTGACAGGCAGAATGGGCGCCAAAATCTTTTCATTCTAATCCCTGTGAATATAAATTTATATTTATTTTTATTATATTTATAATAATATAAATATTAT
>NW_006294998.1:1903058-1908803 GCF_000327345.1 Myotis davidii | reverse complement strand
ATATTTATATTATTTATATTATATATAAATATATAATAAAGGGGAAATATAGTAAAGGGGAATTAAGGCAGCAAATGGAATTCAGGCTGCTAATCAGCTGACCTTAAAATGATTAGTCTGGGATATCTGGGTGGGCTCAACGAAATCACAAGATTCCTATGCTGGCAGAGCTGAGTATGATGGTGTGCAGACTAGACCTGCTGTTACTGGATCTGAAAATGGAGAAAGAAGCCATGAGTCAAGAATGCCAGTGTCTAGAATTTGGAAAATGCACTGGATTCTCTTCCCCTAGCTGCCAGAAACACAGCCCTGCTGACACCTTAATTTTAACCTAGTGTCACCTGAGTCATCTACAGAACTGTAAGATAACTTGTGCAGCGTTTTTAACAAAACAAATGATAAAGACCTAAGTAATATCGTCAGAGGCCTTTGAAGAAACATTTAAATGGAGACCTAAATCCAGGTGAACATCACAAGCCTGTGAATTCTTTCCACCACTTTCCTCTTCTGAAATTATGCTGTTTGGGGCCAGCCGAGATGGATAACCCACAACCCTTAGTACTGTACTCTCAAGTATCTTTTCTTAATCCACTCCATCTAGGTAGGTACTTTGTGTGCTTATGGGAATTAAAGCTTTGTCACTGTTAACGATAAGACATGGTACGGGAGGATCAGGCCTGAAAATCTTATCCTTTAGGCTAGTTCAGTTGGACCTGGGACCTAAACTTGTCCTGAAACTCTGAAGGTGGGCAATGGAGGATTTTGTGCTGGACAGAAACTGAGATAGCTATAATAGGTTATCTTGCTGAATAAGGTAAAAATGCTGAAAACAATGAAACCCCAAAGTTCCCTCTTAAACTACGCTAAGAAGCTCCGTATGTAGTTCTTTAAATTTTTCAACCAATTAGTCAAGTATCCCGTGGTAACTTAGAAGAGCAGTCTTCAAGTTGGAGTTCACATTTTCATGGGCCCACAAACCAGGTAAACTTCACAAAGGCTATGAGGGGAAAAAACTGCTGTGCCAATTTCTGTTGTTGCCTAAAATTAATCTGAAAAGACTAATTTCTTATAATATTCCTCAAGCATTCTGGTTTTGCTGATGTTTGTCCCAGAGCACCAAAGACACAACTCAATTTATTCAAGGCACATATACTAGTGAGGAATTTCTTATATTCCTTAAAACTTCTGCTGGGGTGAAGAGAAGTTTCAATACCCATTATTGTTTTGGTCAGTTTTGATATTTTAAGAATGCCAAATTGTTTGATAACCAAAAATTGGGGATTTGAGAATATGGAGTAAACAGAAGCTGTGAGATAGACTTACTTTACCCAGGCAACAAAAGCATCTACCTGTCACTGTACACCTTCCTCCAGTATGCCTTTTAAGAGTTTACTAACCTGGTGGTCTGAAAGCCAGCTACTCATCTGGATATTTAAAAGTGGAGTTCAACCTTACTTCCAACATATCACCATTAAACTGCCAGACAAATGGAATACGGGGCAAGTTTCCTAATTTCTTGAACCTTCAGTTTTCGTTTTTGTTGTATTACTGGATCCTGTGAATGCCTACTTCCTGCTTATCAACTCTTTCTACCAGATATTTGGTAATATACTTATACCTTAGAATCCCATTGATACTAGCAAATCAATGCCTTCCTTTTTTTCTGTTAACCACCACTGAGCATGCCTCATCCAGCAATCATTCACCATGGGCATTTCCACTGTTTATGCAAAACCTATCAAACACATTTCATGGACTGGCTTGCTGTTTTAGATGAATGGGCATAAATGAACCAAACAGCTCAAACCCCTGCCTTCTTGAAGGTAGGGACAGCATTTAAAAATACAAAAATGCCAATTCAAGGTTTAGGGATGAGCCTCACTCACATCCTGCAATTTCTAAGATTCCAGGTGATTCTACTAGTCTTCTGTTAGGAAAATGACCCAGGAGAGAATAGAGTATGCAGCTAAGTAGAGCTCCTTTGACTTGACATTGGTACAAAGACTGAAAAGGAAACATGATTAAATCATGCGGTTATGTGGACAGAAACTTTTCCAAACAAATGTCAAGTCCATGAAAAGCCTGCAGAATAATAGTGCAGTGGGAACAATGGTAGGTACAACACTTCAATAAAAGGTCATTGTATTAAGATGATTATTGAATACTCAAGGAAAGATGTCATTTTAAAAGAAGTCTATTGTTGTGACTAACCGCAATTAAGAGCAGAGATAAGAAATGTTTAGAACATGGCACAAACTACATCCTATTTAAACAGAAATTTAGGTATCAGTGAAAATAAAAAAAAAACACATGGAAGTATACAAGTTTCACAATTCTGAGACAGAGGACTAGAAAATCTCTTGGCCAGAAGGACTCTGAAGACTATAGTCTAAGAGCCAACCCCCAAGGAAACCCCCGATTACACACTCAATGTATTAGGTGCCAAACGTTTACCAGTTGTCTATGGAATATTGCTTAAAGTTGGGAGCAAAGAAAACCCCAGCAAATATAAGATTGGCTCTAGCTAAAAGGTGTCATGCCAAAGCCCAAGTCAGCTCTAAACCTAAGAAATAGCCCTAGCTGGTTTGGCTCAGTGGATAGTGCCTACAGACTGAAGGGGCCAGGGTTCGATTCTGGTCAAGGGCACATGACGGGGTTGTGGGCTCAATCCCCAGTAGGAGGCAGCCAATCAATGATTCTCTCATTATTGATGTTTCTCTCTATCCCTTCTCCCTTCCTCTCCGAAATAAAAATACATAAAAAAACACTAATAAAGTATATGAAATGTCTGTTCTCTAGTCCTACTTAGTCTCTTACCTCCACATGAATTCTAATGTTGATGTTCTGCTTTTTCCTATGGCTCATTTTGTAAAATGTATGGCAGCAGTTACATTCTTAAATACAAATATCTACGGACCTCTCAAAACGCTTGCCGTAGCATCCAGCCTTACTCACACCCCAAAGATTCTAATGCATCTGCAAGTTCCAGGGCTTTATATCTTGAATTGTAACACCTAATTGTAGTGAAGTGAAGTACCTTCCCTTGCAAGTGTACAATCATTCTAGAATCACAGCAGGAGTCTTCACTGGACCTTGGCCTTTGCATTCTTTGTGTTGGAAGATGTATCTGAACTTGATGTACTTACTGTCTAAAGCCAGTAAGTGGTTCAAAGGGCATACATACTTGCCTTGTATGTAGACAACTGTCATCTCCTCTCACAAGTCCCAGCTCCCCCAATCTGTTCAACAGTTTTCCTAGAGCAGTGATGGCGATTCCCAAACACACAAACTCATTTTTTGGTTGATTTTTCTTTGTTAAATGGCATTTAAATATCTTATACAATAAAAGCTTAATATGCTAAGTGTCCGGTTGGCTGTTCAACCAACCAAAGCATAATGTGCTAATGATATGCTAAGGCCAATCAACTGCTTGCTATCATGTGCACTGACCACTGGAGGCAGACTTTCCAACTGGTGGTTAGCTTGCTGCTGGGGTCCAGACTTAGCGAGACAGGCCGGACATGCCCTGAAGCCCTCCTATAGCCCCTCCCTGACTAGCCAACCTCCCAGGTCTCTCCCACCCTGGTCATGCACCAGTGGAGATGCTCAGCCTGGCCTGCGACCTCTCACAATCCAGGACCCCTCGGGGATATCGGAGAGCTGGTTTCTGGCTAATCCCACAGGCCTGGCCAAGGGACCCCACTGGTGCACAAATTTGTGCACCGGGCCTCTAGTATAAAATAAGTATCAAAAATATAAGTCTTTGTTTTACTATGGTTGTAAATAGCAAAAAATTTCTATGTATGACATGGCACCAGAGTTAAATTAGGGTTTTTCAAAATGCTGACACGGCCAAGCTCAAAAGGTTCGCCATCACTGTTCTAGAGGATTACATCTCTATTAAATATACACTTAATCTTAGCCAATAGGCCAAGAGGCAATTTAAATACAGGAAAGTGATTCCTTTAAAGATTAACAGCCTTTCAAACCTTTAGCCTATGTAAATTGAAGTCAAATTGGTTTGTTAGCAACTTCACAGTACATATACTTTATAAACATGTAAACAGGTCAATGCTCATTTTCTCTATGAACTGTACATTCTCCCTAATTTCAGGCCAGATATAATCTTGCAGTCTGAATGGAGATAGTGCACTGAACATTTGATTTGGTACCACTTGCTATCAAGGTAAGGTTTGTTTTTTTTTAAATATATTTTATTGATTTTTTACAGAGAGGAAGGGAGAGAGATAGAGAGTTAGAAACATCGATGAGAGAGAAACATCCATCAGCTGCTTCCTGCACATCTCCCACTGGGGACGTGCCCGCAACCCAGGTACATGCCCTTGACCGGAATCAAACCTGGGACCCCCTTCAGTCCACAGGCCGACGCTCTATCCACTGAGCCAAACCGGTTTCGGCCAAGGTAAGGTTTTTTATTCACCTCTACGCCATGCTCAACACTTCTCATTAATGACCAAACCTGTATTTGCAATGTCATTTACTTTAGACTCAAAACTACACAGGACTGCAATTTTGATAGTTGCTTTACCATCAAAAGTACAACCTAGTATCTTATTTTTAAAATATTGACTATTTTTTTGAACACCCATACATTTTTTGAATTCTGAGTTGCTCAGAACATATTCAATTTTAAATATAGTACAGCTCCACTAAGAAACATTCAAACCTTAGTAATCAACAAACGTTTGGGTATTTAATAAAAGCCAGTTAAAGAGGTTTCATACTTTGGTTTCCTCTCTTAGCTTAAACGTCAATTTATCAATAAGTAAAAATAACTAAACTTATAATTTGTACTTGGAGCTCTTCAACATTATTAGGAACCAAATCAATCTCCAAATTAAGCAAATTCAGGTGTGATTTAAACATCAGATTATAAAAACTATGTAAAAATTAACCTTTCTAAACAGACTGACATGAATTTAAATTCAGACCCATTTACCAGTTTTATATTCTTCTTGCAAAGAAATTTTGCTGATTTCACTTCCTCAATGGTGAAATTAGGATACAAATACAGATGCCATAGACACTAAATTATTAATACAGGTAAATCACTTTGGTAATTGTTGCTGCTTCCCGTATTACCTCAATAGGGTTGTTTCATTTACTGTAACAAAAAAGAAAAACTGTCACAACTAAGAAAAACTTTAAAATTTTTATTTCATTATGTTCATTCTGGACAATTTCTCAACAAGCAGTTTTAAAATACATAACTTTATTTATTTACATTAAATGCACTAAACAATTCAAAGAGCATGACTAAATTGCAAATACATAAAATAGGCATCTCAATGCTGTGTCTCTGTGGTTCAAATAGGAAAAACTAAGCCTTTTAGAACAAATTTTCTATGGTCTTAAAATTGACAGGATACACCCATCTTATCCGACGCTCTACAAAGAATATTACATTTTACTAACGTTATTACTAAGAGTATTAATTTATCAAAACAGCCAAGTACATTAATTCACATTTCGAGAGTGAAGACCAAGTAGGTATTTTATGTGTATTTCCAGACATACGCTGAAAATTAGCCTGGATAGAGCTATCCTTACCTTTACTGCTCAGCCCAGACTCCTAACTTATCTTAATGCTAGACAAACCACACTAGGATTGTCAGTTACTAACAAGTTATTTCATTAAGTACATAAGCTTTAACATGACAATGAATTGTTCTCCAGGCAGCTGCAGGTTGCATTTTGTTAGGAAATCATTCTGTAGGACTCTTC
>NW_006294998.1:1898948-1902985 GCF_000327345.1 Myotis davidii | reverse complement strand
TTTGCCTGTAAAATAAAGATCTCAAAGAAATTTAGTAAAATCACTATCTCAGAAAGGATAATTTGTAAAACCGTAAGTGCTTTCCTTTTAAACATAAATTAGAAGTTTGTACGTGCATATGTAACATGCGAAATACTAGGAAGAGGTTTATATTTTTTTCTGAGTTTTAATGCTCTCAAACCTGAAGCAATGGGTCAGTTCCTTAAGTCTTAAGCAATTTAAAGGTTAAAACAATAAAAGACCACTCTCCCCAGGTCAATGAGAAATTTTCAGCTACAACCAACTTGTTCACTTGTTCGTATCAAAAAATGGCTAAATTAATGTCAACCTTTATATTTGCAGTCTCCTGTTAGTGTCTAAGAAAGTGTTCAGCCCCACTGAAAACCCCAAAAGAAATTATACTGTTAACTTGTTTAGTAGATATTAAGTCTTGATTAAAAGTCCTGTTAAGTTCTGAACACAAGTACTAGAGGTGTAATGTCTAGGGAGAAAGAGTTAACCATTTTAAGATTTTGTTATTAAAATTTGAGTTACATTTTAGCATATTAGAGAAATCATCACTGTTCCACTTTAAACCACAATGCTAGAGGTATTTCCCCCAAAGCTTTAAAATACAATTATATGGTTTAGTACATGTAAACATCACTTTTCCCCCTTATAACCATAGCAAAGTAAGCTATGCTAACATTATGTAACTTTACAAAATATTTAAAGAAATGTTTGTCAGAAAATAACCCCAAACAGAATAATTTCCAGTTTTTTTTTTTTCATAACACAAAGGTTTAAGAACACTCAAGGACAATTAGATTTGTTTTATAAATCACTGCATTGTTCTTACTATTTTCTCATTCTGAAAATTTACACCTTTTAATCAGCTCCAGAACTGTGAAACTCTTACCTTTCTATTCAGGGATCCATAATTAAACTCCTTTAATTTCAAAAGGCTTAAATTTTCTTGTTAGACTTAATATATTTTTTAAATGTTTTATAAATTTATCAGATGGTATAATAACGTTATAGAAATTTGTTTTCTATTACTAAAATTTAGCACAGGCACAGTTTTAACAACCAATCTTTAAATTTGATCATTCCTAAGTTAACCCACATTTTTCTACACATAACATAAACTAAAGACAAGACACATTAAAAAAAGGGCAGAAATGTTGGATAAAATACTGTAACTGCCACTTCTTAGGTTCTACTCCAGTGACATAAGTTACATTAGCCTAGAATTGTTGCAAAATGATTTTCAAATTTCCACCCAACTTCTACACTCTGGGTATTAGAGACATGTACACACACTAGTGACTCCATTTGGCATCAGTATGTCTTGTTTTCTTATTTTCAACTTCCAGAAAGCAGAGTCTAAGGATCACTAAAAGTTTTTACATCATTAAAAATTACCAGAGAACTAGTACATAACCAGTTAACAGCTTTATCATGAACTGGTAACATTGGTAAAATATTTGTTTACTAGAAAAAAGACAGTCTCCCTCACAAATCTAAATTCCATGCTTAAACAACTTTCTTTATACACTGCTTTAAACAGAATGAAATTTTTACCAAATTTAAAAACTTAAGTAGTGTACAAATATCGTAATTTATTAAATTTTAAAATAAAACATTAAGAAAGCAAAGAGGCATATCCTAATTTTACAGATTATTGTGCATTTATCAAAGTAAATAACCTTTATACAGTCATAATGGAATGCTTGATAACCAAATAATCAGAGAAAAAATATTATAAACATAGTAAAATCTGACATGCAATCCTAGTAGTGAAATGTTTTAGTACAAAAAGATAAAATTTGATTGAAGAAACAAAGTTACATATATAAACTTCACAATGACAAATTAAAATTGCACTTTTAGTACGTTTTATCTCTGGAACATTTAAAAGTGGAAGGTGAATCTTCAGTAATATTTAATTTTCAAAATCTTCTGGTCACAATCCCCACCAAACTCAACAGGCCGGGACAAGTGCAATACCATACAGAAACACAGCATTGCAACTGATCCCAACCTGTGTAGAAAGGGGTTTGATTTTCCCTTACTTTTCTACAGACTTTTCACTACCACAGTCAGTTTTGCATGGATTTGCACAGCAGAATATCACACAGCTGGATGCAAACCTGCAAAACTAACCATAGAACAGTGTTCAGTAACTGGACAGTTTGACTGGGCGACAGGCCGAGGCTGGAGTTCTACAGCTAGCAGTACTTTAAGTGCTCATAATGCAGTAGATAACTAACCACTACCTGCACTATAAGCACTTTAGTGCTACAGAAGCTGTCACATCAGACACACCAGGCGGATTCTACATCGATACAATAAAAGTACACAAAATTAGTAAAAATTACTTGAAGGAAATAGCAGGCCACCATCAGTTTTGCATAGATTTGCACAACTACATTCTTCTTGTAGTGCAACTATGCAAAACTAACAGAGGACTGCAAACAAAAAGCATTAAAACACCTATATACTTGCTTGGCTTGGCTTGGATGAAAACATAACTTCTTATGCCAGAAGGAGCACTTAGGGCAGTAGATGCTAATCTACTTCACTATCTGCACTAGATGCACCTTAGAACAAAAAGCACTCAACACCAGCAGGCCCTGCGCTTGAAAGCCCACCAATGGCTCCCCGAGGCAGCTGTCACCATAATGCTACAAGTGCCTTCACTGCAGTAGATGCACATATCACTACCTGCACTGTAAGCACTTTGACATTACTCTGACTGGTCACAATCTTCAGGTTTTACAAGGTGATGTTCTCTTTATTCCTGCTAAATTTTAAATAAATAATTAGAATAATACCTCAAACTCTTACAGGCTATAAAACATACAAAATTTAGCATAATCCTTAATGGGGAAGAGAAAACGAGTTCAATTACCTTAAACCCGTGAGTTCCATTCAGAAGCACATTTAGACTTTAAAAATAGAGAACGCTTTTTTTTTTACAAGACAATCATAATTAATCATCATTCTAATACTGTAAAAGAAAGTGGTGGCTCTTCCTTTACCTTCCATTCCCAAAGGCATACTTACAAAATCAAAATCAGATTATAAATGAGAATATAATTTGACTCATGTACCTTTTAGAGGAAATCTTCACATCCACATGGAAAAACATCTTTTCTTCTGCTTCCAATTAGCAATTATTTGGTAAACTAATTCATAAAATTACTGTTGAGACTATACTTCAAGTTTATCAACTGGTCGATCTTATATATTCCACTTAAATTATTTTTAAATCTTGGGAACACTACATATTAGATTTTATCATCCAATTTAAAGCAGTTTTAAAATTACATTTGTAAACTGTGCATCAGTTTCCAAAGACTTATAAAGATATCTGGATTGTACTTTTTACTAACTTAAAAATTAGCTGACCCAGAGTTAATTTTCTAGAAAATGTAAATGGACAAACTACCCATTTCACCTCTTGAAAAACCCAATTACATTTTAATTGTTCAAATTAAAGTCAAGAGAAAGTTATTTTAAAGAAAAGTTAAAGAAAATTAGAATACACTCACCCACTTGCGAAAACTTCGTTTTCAGCAACTATCCTTAGGAAAAGCTCTTGGCGCAGTTAGGTCCACGTGTATGAATGACTGCGATGGGAGGGAAAGGGAGAAAACACAAATTTACTACCACTGTCCAGATCCCTATTTAAATGTGTTCTTTTCCAACCCCTTTATAAAGTCAATTACAGCCCTCAAAAAACCCAAGATAGCCAAGCAATACTAGTAGAGTTTAAAAGACCAACAACGTATGGGTGAAAATTCGTAAGGAAATAAAGTTGAAAAATCCACAAGTATTAGATCCACATCTTATTTTAAAAGACCCTGAAAGACTCCAGCACGATCGACAGCAATCTTAACCTCTATCGCTCAGCTCCAACGAGGGAAACGCAGCGCAGGGACTATTCTTCCCCACCCCTCCCCCATTCTAGACCTCGTGGCCGCAGCCGGGATAAAGAGTTGTTTCCCCCACGACGTGGTCGGGACGGCGCGAGGCCGATTCTTCCTCGTGGC
>NW_006294998.1:1862965-1897339 GCF_000327345.1 Myotis davidii | reverse complement strand
GCCCTCCGGGAGCCGGCGCTGCGCGCGAGCAGATCCCCGCGCGCCGGAGCCGCCCTGCACCCTCCGGGGAGTGCACGCTGCCCGCGGCTCCCCGAGACCCCCTTCTCCCGGGGACTCGACGCGTGTGCGGGGTGACTCCTTATCTACTACTTTCCTCGCTCTGGACGGGTCTTGGTGGTCATGGGGGGTCTGCTTCGTGCCTCCGGAGCCAAAGAGAAGTAACGCCCAGTGACTTACTCTCCCAGGGAAGAGGGATCCCTCAGTGCAAAGATCATTCTGTAGGCAGAGACCAACGCATCACCCCCGAGAGTGATGGATGCCCAAGTGGTTGAAATGTGTTTCCTCCGCCCGGCAGTGTGCAAACCAAAACGCATGCCCGATCGGAGCGGAGGTTTCGCAGCTGCAGTACCTGATGCGCCCCCGACCCCGCGGCATTCAGCAGGCGCTGCTGGCGCTCCCGGAGCCGGAGCAGGGCTCGGCAGGACCTCGTGAAACAGCCACAAAGCCCCTGAAAGGAGCCCACTCGCTCCGAGGCACCTCCTTCTGCACATGGTGGTGTAGGAAATTCCAGCATGCTCAGAAACATCATTGTTAAAAGAAGTGAGCACTCATAACACGACAAATACAGTCATTTTAAATTGGTTTTAAATAATTCAGCACTTAGGAAAAAGCACACACGATTCGGTGATTTTACAAGTCAACTGTAAAAAAAAAGTCACCAGATGTCTATAACGTCCAAATGTTAGTTTTGGACATTCACACATTGCTGTTTACTATCTTTCTAATTCATGTGACCATGCCTTGCTTAAATTCAGTTTTCAAACTAGTGATGTAAAAAGTGGGTTAACTTTTGTTTTTGCTATTCTTTTACGTTAAGAATCTGTTTTCCGGTATTTCTGTTTTACAAATAAAAAATAGATGGCCAAATCTGAAATTTTACAATTTTTCATCTTTCTATGTTAGTCATTTCTTAGTCTTTTAAAGAGGAAAACTGATTTCAAATTTTATTAAAATCTGGTTTACATTATTTTTGGTCAGCATTGATTGCTATGTCAATTCCTTTTTCTTTAAAAATTATCTTCTGCTTAAAATAAGACTGTCTGGGGAGAGAGGTGCTGTGAGTAAGTATTCATCACACTCTCTGAATCATGGGAAATCCCACCTATAAGCAGGTTTCTTAGCAGGAGAAAGTTATCTCATAGTTTCTTTCCAATTAAGGTCAGCACTGCAATACTCCTAGATTTAAAAAGTTGTTTTTAGACATCTAACAACATTTCTGTGAGTATCTAACATACCAGCAAGTATTTTCTGTGACTACAGTGTGAGAGATTTAATTCTTAGCATGCACATTTTTTTTTTACGGTAATCAGGATTTTGGAAGATGCAAATTAATTTAAAAACCTGCTTACTTGGAAATCCCAGAAAGTTTCACAATTAGTAGATTGCATTTTATTTTTGAGGGGCGCACTCATACTTCCTTTCAAAATTAATAAATTATTGTCAGTAAAATTAGAATAATTGAAAACTTTTCAGTGAATTTGAAACTTGTAGCCAATTTATTTTTTTTAAAAGTCCCTCCTAACTAACTAGAGAAACTCATACTCCTGAATTTCAGGAGCTACAGCTAGGTATACTTTATAACTAAACTGAAGATTTTGTGGTTATGATTTTGAAGATCGGAAAAATATCAGAACTGCTAACAAATGCCTTCTGCAACCAAGGAATGTAAAAATAAAACTATCTGAAACCCCCAAGTAGACAGACACACAGCCTTCTCAAGTTAGCTAAAACACACAGTACTGTTTTACACAATCCAGGGCATTTTAGATGAAATGAGAAGCTCAGTTCAACATCAGGACAGTTTCATATAACTGACTGTTTACATGATATATATCAAGTAGTAGATAAATATCTGTATTTTTCACTTTTCACTCATATGCTTCAGAGCCTTATGGACATAGATGTTATGAGTTGAGAACATATAAAAAGTTCTTGAGTTTATTAATTATATTTAGAATTTTACTTCCGACCTTTTGCTGTTTGACTATGTCAGTATTAACCAACTGACTTAATTGTATTTTGAAAGATAGACTCAGTTAAAATATTCTTGTTTTGTAGCATAATTATAGGATTTTAAGAAACTAATGAATCAGTAATCATATTCACATTACAGATTTGAAAACAAGAATGATACAGAAATCTAAGACAAATCTGATGAGCGGTGTTATTTTAAATCTATATTTACATATAAGTTTATATGTTTGCTATTGCAATGAAGTACATTTAATATTTTGGCAATGTGGCATTTTTAACAGATTTCTATAGTTATTTATTATTTTCTCACAGTATTTAACTTATATTAGAAAGGGAAATAAAATTCAAAATCATTTTGACTTTGGAAAATTAACTGGTTATAAATCAAGAATATTTTGAACTTTTTAAGTAATGTAATCAATGACACAAATTTAATGATGACACTTTGAATTTTTTACAAGGTATATTTGAAATGCCTGAAACTACAGAATCTACTCTTTACCATATTAATTACGTTTTATATTTAGAATTTTAAAGGTGTTCAATCCAAATGAGCAGTCATCTATTAAGTGCCCACTATCTGGCATTCCTTGAAGTAATAACAAGGAATAAGAGCTGGGATAATGAAAGGTTCAAAAACTACAGAATATTGCTGATTACCCTGAATCTTTCACAAATAAGCTGAAAGATTTTTGTCGTCAGATTTTATTTTATTTGTTCCAATACTCTAATAAAATAATTCCACTGATGTTTGGTTATTTTATTTTCTTATTTAACAATTTAGAATATCTACATTTTGTATACGTTGTTTGGTAATCATGCATGTCATAGCAATAGATTATTTGCTACAAATGGCATTCCAAGGTGCTATTATTGACAATAAATTTATAGTGAACACAAAGACCACAATCAGTTGAACTCCTAGTCCCATTTATGGTTTTGAAATGAAGAAATAATAAATTATAGGGGGGAAAATGAATAAATGTGTGGTTATGAATAAGTTGAAGAAAATGCTTTTTTGTTGTTTGTATTTTTTAATTTGTCACTGTGATACTCTGTAGAACCAGATGAAAGTAACTAAGAGTTATTTAATTAAGAAAATTAGACAGACTAAGTACTACTTGTTGCAATAAAGAGACAGCCTTTGCACTTAAAGAAATTCAGAATGCAGTGACATTACTTAATATATGTAAAATTGTATGGCTTTTAGAAAACTAATACATTTCTAATTAAACATTTAAAGGTGATGTGTCAGTATAATATATTCTAATAAAGCATTTCACTAGTTTTTCACTTGTTTTTACTAGAAGGATGCAATATCAAAATTAGAAGTAGCTTATTTTTTAATTTTTTTTCTTAATTTAATTCAGTGGTTCTCAAGCTGGCTAGACTTTACAATTGCCCAAAGAGCCTTTAAAACATACAAATATCTGATCATTCCTTGCAGACATTCTAATTTAGTTGATGAGAAGTAGGACCTTAACATCGTTTTTAAAAAAATTCCCAAGTCATGCTTATGTTAAATCAAAACTGACAAGGTCTGGTACTTATTTGTTGTATTAGAGCAGTGATTTTCAACCATTCATCTCCATGGCACATATAAATTAATTACTAAAATTCTGTGGCACATTAAAAAATATATTTTTTGCCAATCCGACCAAAAATAGGTATAATTTTGATTGGGTTACAAACAAATAATAGGAGTAATTGCCTATACTTTTTTGCTCCAAAGTGACTTTTAAAATTATCAGGTTCCCATAAATTTGTATATTACTGGTACCAAGAATTAACCAATCAGATGCAACTTTATTACGTAGCGTGACCAATGAGAGGCAACTCTATTATATGACCTATATATTTATGGTTCAAAATAGGGCATTCACACTGGATGGCTATTGTTGTATGGCTGCTGTCACTTTTTTATTTGACAATCTAAGGCAGCGATTTTCAACTGGTGTGCCACAGAATTTTAGTAATTAGTTTATGTGTGTCATGAGATGAATAAGGTTGAAAATCAATGATGTAAAGGAAAAGAGGTTAGTGCCCCTGACTAAATAGTCAGGTATTGCATGTTTTAAAATTCTTGCAGCTCACTGGCTGAAAATCACTGCATTACATAAAGTGTTTGGCCAATCAGCATCTTTAGCTGGTTAATCTTAGGTTAATAGGTGCTTGCGTCAGTGTTTATTCACATTGCAAATGTGCATTATTAATACACATAAACCATGAGAAACTTGCCCAGGATACTCTAAATCCTTCACCAGAGTTATGGGCATAAAGATTAAAAGAGAAAAAGACAAACCTTCAGAAATAATTTTGAAAAACTTGTATGTTAACTGTAGTAATCGTGGCTTATAAGGCACGTTGGAAAGTTTCAAGTGCTGTTATATTTTTGCTATCTGGATTTGCAATTTAATTTAAGAAATCTACTTAACAATGGAAAAGTATTCCAGATGTAGGTTGTGGTATTTTTAAAAAATTCTCTGTGCCAGACATGTTTAGACATAGTTAAAAAAAATTTTGCAATCATTTAGCAGAGAGTGGTATATAGAGATCATTAGTGTCATCTCATATTAAAAATAATAAAAGTCAGACAAGAAGATGGCCCCAGGTAGGAGAAATTACCAGATACTAATGTTTTTATTTTTTAAAATATATTTTTATTGATTTCAGAGAGGAAGGGAGAGGGAGAGAGAGATAGAAGCATCAATGATGAGAGAGAATCATTGTTACGGCTGCCTCCTACACACCCCACACTGAGGATTGAGCCCACAAACCAGGCATGTGCCCTGAAGGGGAATTGAACTATGACCTCCTGGTTCATAGGTCAATGCTCAACCATTGACCCACACTGTCCAGGCCAAATACTACTGTTTTTAACCAATATTATTTAATTTCCTAAATGCTTCTTAGGTTTTTATATTTTTGCTTTTAAATATAGGCTTTAGTTTCAATTTATATAAGAGGAAACCAGTTGATTTAGCCTACCATATAGATCTATTTTGCTAGTTAATAGTCTAGAAACAACTTGAGCTATTGATTATATAATTACCTCTCTAAGGTTGGTTAAAATATAGATTTTACAACTGCAATATTACTTTACAAAACTACACTTGAACCTATATTCACCTTAACTTTCAGCCTCAATTCTTTCTACATATAAAAGTGATAAAATTTTTATTTTGTCAATTTTAATTGGTTTTGTGAATTATGATTGTAAGTAAATACTTTTCTGAAGCCACTTAAAAGGTTGGATGACAATGTGTTCAGATTGAAGATTTGTGATAGTAAAATTGCTATACAGTAAACCCTCGATATAATGGACTAATTCAGACAAGGGGGTATCTCTTAAAGCTGAAAGTTGATTATTTAATAAAGTAGGTTTTCCAAATGTGTATGTTAAAAAAATGGACAAAGTAGTTAATTTACCTGTTTTTTTTTACTTATGTAGACATATTTGTGTAATTAAAATTAAGTACATTAAATGTTTAATTTCATGGAAAAGTTTTCTGTATGTATTATTGCTTATGTATTCCCTATAGTTTTGAGACTATAATAAGTATGTGATCTAAATCAAAATAAGCAAACATTTTTATGAAAATACACTTTAATTATATTTAACTAAACAAATAAACAATGTTCTTAAAAAAACAAAATTTCAGTTTTATAAAAATTTTTCCTATTTAATTGTCTTCAAGTGATGATATATCCACACTACTGTTGTGGTGTGACATTAATGTTTGATACCGAGGCACTTAGGTAATTCTGCTTTGGAAAGCCATCAAGTTTTGTTTGAACTTTTGAAGTCTGGTATTTGTTTTTATAATTAACTCCCTAAAATGACAAAAATGGGTGTAAGAAAGCTGAGTTTTATTATCTGATGAATGGTCAATCACTGTTATTAGATCATGGAGATGCAATCTAATCACTGATAATTCTATATTGGGGCAAGTTGTTTCTTCTTCCTCATTATCTTCACCCCCATCCTCATCTTCCAAGGTCATTGCCTCATCTGCTATTTCACTTCCAGTCATGATGTGATAGCCAGGGTCACCTTCATCTTCTAACTGCTGTACAACATCTTCCTCAGCGACTTCTCCACCAATATTCTGTATTGTCCTACCATAATCAGTAACCTCTAGCTCTTCTAAGTCCAAGTCTGCATCTTCATCATCAAGCAAATTCTTCCAACCATTTTTTAATGTTTGCACTTCCATTTCCTTCCATGCTACAGCAAAATTAAAAATTGCAAATTTTTAAACTGTAACTCTTTAAGTTTTGTAAGGTATGCTGTCCTCTTGTATCTTCTTTATTACCTTCATCCCGCAATACAACCATTACTTCCCCGAAAAACTTTTTGTGGCATATAATTTTGATTGTCAGAATTACCCCTGGTCCATGGGCTGGGTCAGTGATATTGTACTTTCTGGCAAAAACATACATCTAAATTTGCCATCTTCTGAACATAAAATATTTCAAATGGATGAGCAGGAGCATTGGCTAAAAGCAATACATATTTGCATCTTTCAGTGGTATTCCAAGTTCTTCACCTTGAAATTTCCCAACTTCAGGTATAAATTCTTTAAAAAACAAAAAACAGTCATAAAACATGTCCAAGTTGAACCATGCCTTCTTAGAGTTATAATACAAAATGGGCAAATGACTCATTATATTCTTTAAAACTCTAGGTTTACGAGTTTGCCAACAACTACAGATGTTGGTTTATGCAATCCATCGGCATTGGCACAAACCAGAATGGATATCCTGTCTTTGCTGATTTTTCTTCCAGGTGTTGATTTTTCATATTTGGAAGCTTGTGTGTTTTCAGGCACAGAATGCCAGAACAAACCAGTTTCGTCGGCATTGTAAATCTGAGACTGTCATAGCTTTTCATTATTTATACATTCTATTAATTTTTGCCTAAATGATTCAATATCTTCTGTTGGAGCACTTGAAGCTTTGCTGTAAATTAATAGGTTCATAATTCTGTGTCTTTTGCAACAGTATCAAAGCTGCTCATCACTTGCTTTGAATGGTGTGCTCATATAACTTGCTAATTTAATTGCTGCAGATTTCCATTCAACTGCCCAAATTGGAACTCCACAAGAACTTTGTTGTGTGTGCCACCTCAACAATACTTCTTTATCTGAAGTTTCACGTGCCAATTTCATGTTTTCTGGGATTGGTGTTTGAACTTACATTATATATTAATGTAAAATTTAAAATTTTGTCTTTGTTTTTCATAAATATCTAATATAATTTGGTTTTTTATGGCATATTGCTCACATATACGAGACACAGACACTCCTGTCTCCAACTTTTGTATGACTTCCAATTTTTGATTTACTATTAAATTAATTCTTTTCCATTTGTCCATATTTTAAGGTCAGGCTTACAAGGGTGTGTTTACCATATACACATAATTTTGAATTTATACTCAATAGCTCTAGTAAATTTGGGCATTCACCTGTCATCATGAGTAAACAAATGCACATGGCTGGGGTGTGGCTTAGGGCATGCCCACGATCAGCCCAAACACTGCAAAACTGCTTCAGAAAGTCAGGCTATGTGACAAAAGAACCAATTACCCATCAGGATGAGGTGCAATCACATGATAATTATTTGCTGAACATTATTTAGAAGTTGTAACTCTTGGATTTAAATATTTAGATTATAGTTGTAGATACGTGATATTTATTTATATTGGTGGAATTACTAAAGTTTTTTTTCCCAACATGTGGCCTATTTGCTAAAATTTGACAGAAATAACTGAATTAATAATAACAACAACAACAAAAAACCCGTTAATTTAATTATAAGCAAATCTTGGTTAAAAGCATTTTAAAAATATCAGAGTGTTAATTTTGACATCTGACATACAGACCAAAAATATTGTCTGTTAAATCCTAAATCCATTAAATTCAAGTCTGAAAAATGTAGGATTTACTGTATTTCAATAAGTGCTTAACTAAGATAAACTGAGACAATTATAAAAACACACAAGTGTTATTTACATGAGACTTCCAATAAAGCAGATACATTTTTGGAAAATCTTGCACAGCAGCATACTCTTGCTCCCTTAACTGCCAGTTAATTAAGCATTTCCCATATGCAGGCAGTACATCCTGTATCATACAGAGGTAATATGCAAATTGACCTTCACTCTGTCACACCATCCCAAGATGGCTGCACCCGCAGTGGAGGCGGGGTTTCCGTAAGGAACCGTAAGGAGTGATCAGCAGGGACCTGAGGCTGCATGGCCCTGGGCTGGGGTGGAGGACCTGAGCCTGTGACCCCTGTCTGGTGGGATTTGATGGGGGACCTCAGACCGTGCCCCCCCCACCCCGGTGCCAGGCTGGGGGACCTGAGGCTGCACCTCTCACCCAGTGGGGTTTGATGGGGGACCTGAGGCTGCACCCCTCACCTGGCAGGGTTTGACAGGGGACCTGAGGCTGCGCCCCTTGCCCAGCACCAGGACAGGGGACCTGATAGGGTGGGGCCGGTCAGGTCTGGATCTCGCCCAATGTGGGTGGGGTCGGCCGGGTCTGGGTCTCACGCGATTTCGAGGTGCACGTGGGTGGGAAGGGACTTGACTCTGGGTCCCACGGTGTGCCCCAGACTCTGACAGGAGGAAGATTTTCATATACATCTTACTAATTTTCTTTCATCCCTGACACTTCTATTATAGAGAAAGGGCAAATAGCAATATTAAAATATTTCCTCTAATTAATTCCCTTTTAATGTGCATGAATTTTGTGCACTGGGCCACTAGTTTTAATATATTAGCTTCTTCTGCACATACCAATGTTCAAAACAAGGAAGTACTCCACACAGTTTTAGCCAGGTAAAACCAAAACTGAGCTGGAACAAAATAAGACATTTCTATGTCTGAAATGATAAAAGTGTAAGGGCCAATTAAAAACACTATGGAGAGTGAGGCGGGCTTTACACTACAATTGTCCGAAGAGAAACCAGTATCCTCTGGGGCCTCAGAAATCATCCTTGAGAAAGTGAATGATTCCCTTTGCTTTCTGGGAATAGGTGCATGATGGTATTGTGGTGGTAGGAAGACCAGTTATGTCTGACACATTTGTTTATGAGAATTTCCCAAAATTACATGGGCATCCATTTAAAAGAAGATATTACAGTTAGCCATACATACTTCTAAGTGCCCAATGTTAAAATTTGCTTGCAACACATTTAGAGCAAATTGTTCTCCTCTGGTTGAGAGGTCATGGTAGTTGTTCACTGGAAGCTGCAAGTGAAATTAATCCAAGAGAATGCTTAAAGCCAAGTCAAGATAGGAAGCAACGAGAGAGGCTGAAGTTTATGAGCCATAAAAGTCCACATAGGATATCAAAATGAAGAGCGAGGCAGAGTTTGGAGGATGGGAATTGGATGTAGAAAATAGCCGAGGTAAGTGGGTGCTGGAAATATTCTATATTTTTTTATCTGAGAGGTGGTTACATGGAAGTAAAAAAAAAAATCTCAATCACTTCATATTTATAAGTATTTTAATTTTAGCATTTATTAGTATAAGTTTATTATAATACACTTATAATTAGTGTACTTTATGCTCTTTGTTCTATGTATATTGTCTTTCAGTTTTGAAAAACAATACAGGCAGCAATAACAACTAGGAGGTAGAAATCAGTGTAAGAACCCAAGGCAGACAGAAGAGCAGGGAATAAGGAGGCACATAGAAGAAGGTTGTGGTTAAATACTTGCCTACTGTCTGGTGCTGGCTTTTGTGTGTTCTCTAAATGATTATGCATGGATGAGCTACTCGCAGTTGAAGAGTCATTGATGGGGCAGACAAATCAGTCACAGGTAATATTTAAGAAACTACTATTGCCAGGCATTGGCCAGAAGAGCTGGCTCTTACGCTTATCAGATACTCAAGAAAAGAGCAACCTTTAAGATTAGCTAAGAGAATTCTCTTTTTCAATATTAAATGTCTTACATTATCTGGGTGGTTTCCTGTCCCAATAGGTCGGCAGTATCCTGTGGACCTGTGGAAAGCGGGTGAGGACTATAAAAGAAGACATGCAAAGCGCAGTAAAACTGGTACAACTGAAATGGTGACAAAATTCTGTCCCAACTGGGACGTTCTTAAATATTTCCTTCTCAGGGAGAATACTAACCACTGGCAGCCCTGCATCAGTAAAGGTTAGACTGACAGAGCAATAAGAACCTAAGCATGGGCCACTTTTGACAGAGCAACCCTCTGTGTGTGCTACCCATTCTCTTGATCCTGGAGGCAGGGTCGTCTCTAATGTCTGAATCTTTAAAGAGAAAATGAGCTGCTGCCATTTAGCAATACATCATAGATATACTATCACTTTTGATATATTTTCGAGTACATTTAGCAATTTAACTAAACTCAATTTAGAGATTGAAAACACTCCATATATTTTTCATTTTTGTTTTGACTCCTTAGGAATATCCTGAGTTTTGTTACCTAAAAGCTGCCACGCTAGGTAGAATAGTGTTGCTAATCTTATGAGATTACTGGAAATTAGGGCTTAGTCAACATGAATGTCTTGAAGAAAAATTAAGTGATTTAAATCTGAACATTTCCAAGGCACCATATCCTCTGTAAAAAAAACAATAAAAATGTGCCCTTAAAAAGAAAATCTCACTTTCTTCAGTTCCATTAGAGAATCAATGAAGAGCAAAGTTTCCATTCTGATTGCTAGAAGGAACAAAAGTCAATAATTATTTTCATATTGCCAATACTAGACAATAGAAAATTGAGAGTATGCTATAAACTACGCAATTCCTTTCCACTTCTCCTAACGTCTCAAAGGCATCTCAAAACATTCTCAGGTGGTCTTTAAAACATCTACCATTTCCACAGTTTTTAAGTAAAGTAGGTACAACATATACCAATGTTTAATGAATGTAATTTAGAACAATAAAGATCAGTGTGGAAGTCCCAAACGTTCTATCTAGCCTATAATCATGGACAGTCTTCTGCCTCTCAGTTTCCTCATTTTTAAAATAAGAATATTAATATCTACTTTATCAGTTTGTTTTTAAAAATTAAATGAAATGATATATGTAAATGGTTGAAGGTCATGAATAATACACAAGAACTCAATAAATATTAGCTATTTTTATTGTTATTAACAGTAATATAAAGTTAAAATATATTATAAGATTATTTGCCAACATCAAGGTTCTTTTTATTGTTGAAAAGATAGTAAATTATATTGTTGTACTCATTTGAACCAGACTCTCAAAACCTTCTAATTTGTAAGAGTAAATTTTAATTGAAATTGTAGTAATTTTTATACCATAGAAGTGGCCATTTTACTATCAAAAAGTACCTCAAAAATCTTTCTACATAGATTCTTCTACATACTCCCCCCAACCCCCCCCCCCCCCACACACACAGACCATACAGAATTGGATAGATTGTGTGTTCATGAAGCAAGAGGAATAATAAATTTCAACCAGTCATGCAATTAGTACAAAGGGAAGGAAAAATTTACTTTCTTTCAATGTCTTTTCTTTCTGGTTTAAAATTTATGAAAATAAAAAAAAAATAACCTTTAAATTTTTCTAAATTGAACTTGACCGTTGCCTCCTTGGGAGCATGCTAGAACAAGTATTTTTCCTTCCCCTCTGGCTAGATTCAGTGTTCAACAATGAATAAAATGAATGAGTTAATTCATTTATTCAGTCCACAAGTAATCCTTGAGTGAGATACAGAAATGCATAACACAGAGGCTTGTGTTCAAGGAGAAATATCCATAGAATGCAGATGTGTGTAAGTATTGTATGGGAAAACAGACAGTACAATGCTTTGCAGTGAGCTGGACACAAGGTTTCTTGTATGTGCCTATATGTTTTTTTAAAATAACTATGTAAAAAGTGGATCTTCACTGATATGCCTGTACCATTTCAACACTGTTTGTACACAGAACTGAGGTTGGGTGCCAGCATTTGCTGGATGGGTGAAGGGAAGGCAGGAGGAGGGCAAGGAATGCTGATTTTGCTCCTTATTTATTTAAGAGCAAGGGCTCATCCAACAATTTCTTAGGGCTCTTTTGTCAGGACCTTTCTCCTAACTCCCTTACCTCTACCTCAAGATTTGGAGCTAAGTGTTGTTTTCTCTTAGTCTTTATAAAATGCATTTAAACTGCAAATCTCTCCAATTTTTTTCCTAGGTTTACTTTTTTTTTTAACCCTTATCATCTTCAAGCATTCAATTTAATTTACTTTTTTATTATGTCTATTGCTTACTTTCTGCCTCATCCTGCTGGAATATAAGGTCTGTCAGGGCAGGCTTTTTATTTATATTTATTTATTTTTTAGTTCTTCACAACTCAAATGTTCTGGTTCTTTGATTTATCTTTTTATTTTATTTTACTCAGTTATTTGCACTCCAGTCTCCTCAACACCCTTCACACTAGCCCCTGCCTCTGTCAAAATGGAAACAGACAAAGGCACCTGGGAGAAAAACACCAACAGAAAACAAAAATTCTAAATGTTAATTAAATGTTCTTAAATTTAATTCATTTTAAGGGAAATAAAAAGACTCCATTAGTTCTAAGATTCTGGCCTCATTCTGAATTTATTATGACTCATAGAAGGGATAGAAAAATGGCAACTCCTCAGTTAATCGGCATAATTACATGCCGTGATGTCTCATTCAGTGATTCTCTGATTTTCCTAGGACTAATCTATTTATGCAATGAAACAATCAGAGAGAAGCCAGTCCTCACAGGATGCAGGACTCTGGATCAATGGAACTCTTTAACTTACCTCTTTGTATTGGTAGACCCTCTAATTAAGTATTTTTAGGAATACTTTATAACACTTTTAACCAACCAAAAGCCTTTAAATAGCCTTGCAAAATGAACTATGTATATAATCAACTATTGTGGCAAATCTTACTTACAAACCATTAGTAATGCAGGCCATCAACCACAGTGTCAATACATTTTGAAAGAGCCTGTAGAAAAACGTCAATTTTATAATTCCCTTTAGTGGCTTACACTGAAGAAAACATATAATATTTCTCTAAGGCTTCAAAACTGTATAAACTATGAAAGTTCAGAAGCATACTTTGGTAAGCACCTAATCATTAGGGCTAACTCCTAATTCCTTGCATGGAAGATAGACCACAAAACCATCTCACCAAAAAAGTGGGGCAAATTCAGAATGACATTTAAAACTAGAAAAAAAAACAACACCCTTTATTTTATTTTGATACAGAAAGCCTGTATATGTATATTTATACAGGACCTTTCTCCTAACTCCCCTACCATATATATGCATATGTTTGGCATGTTTGTTCAATTATAAGTTTCTGATGGATAAGGACAAATGTTTTCAAAATAAACCATGCTTGATAATATAAGGAGCTGTAATAAATTATTTTATTAAAAAAATATTGAACAATTAAAAAAGGACTTTAAAGAACAATTCCACTTTAAAGAGGTAATGAGCAACTTGCAAAAGTGACATTGTCTTGGTCAGAACTTGTGGAGTATTTTTGTTTTTTTTTTGTTTTTTCCTAGAAAAAAAGTGCTGCTCATACAATTTGAAAGCTGAAGGAAGAAAATATCTCATCCCATTTTTTTCAATAATTCTAAATGCTTGAGGATTACTGAACAAATGGGATGAGATATTTATTAATGTTCGTTAGCCTGGATTTTATCTCCAAAATAACAAATATTTAACTATAGTTGCTATAAGCTGGCATAGTCTGAGACTGAAGGGTTACTACCCCTGATTTATGGAGTTTCGGGGAGAGCTCATGGGGGAAGATAGAGTTTCAGGCAAACCGTATAGGAGTGGAGAGCTTTCCCATTTGGGGTTTTGTTTCCTCCCTTAATGCCTCTAACTTTTGAGTAAAACATGGTGCCAGTGGCTTGTGGGTTAAAGTTGCCTAGGTGCCTTTTAATAAGGGCTTGACTCCAGCTCTTCTGTTAAGAATAACCTCTTTGGCTGGACCTAAAATGAGATCAGTACTCCTTAAGAAGTTATATATAGCCTGCTCCTTTTCCATTGGAAACATACTTTAACGAGTATACCAAAAATTCACACACACATTCACACACACACAGAGGCTGACTTTCTGGACCAAAATAAAATAAAGGTCTTTTTGAGTTTTAGATGCAGCTTGTGAATTCTCCCTGCTTCTTTGGTAGAGATAGTTTCTTTGGGGCAAGGAATTAATAGTCAGCCCTAAAGTTTGAAATGATTAGGTGGCTTCTCTGGTATTAAGTTTTAAAGAAGGCTAAAAAGTACACTCACTGAAAATCCTCTCCCAATTCCTGAGTCTTCCATAGCACTTATTAAAATCCCCTACCCATTAGTCACAGCTTTGGGGGTGAGATGATCTCTATCACAGTCCTATTAAAATTCTTTCATTATCTTAATAGGACAGCACACTAACTCCTAAGCATATGTTAGATTTTCATATTATTAACCACATTATATTCATGTTGATACACCTTAACTATTAACCCATTATCCTAGAAAAATAGAGTCTGAAGAACTGAAACAGGAAAAAGCTAAATTTTGATGTGGGAGAACTTTGAGAAGGAGAATTTTGAATGTCAAAAATTAAGGGCAGTTATTTAGCTAGCAAGCATCTTAAAATACAGGGTGAGGCAATTGTAGGTTTACAATTGTGAATATCCTTGTAGTATTATTTATTAATTATTTTCCATACAAACAACTGTAAACCTACTTTTCCCCACCCTGTGTTTACTATGGGAAGGGTGAAAAGATGAGTTTTTGAGAAATATGGTGAGCAAAATGGATGAAACAAAGTATGTCTATATTATAGTTTGCCTATGCTCGACTTGAAAATTTGAGTAGGGAACAGGATAGACCTAAAATTGCTGCCCAGATCTATAGTCTCTCTTTTTGTTGAGCCAAGATATTCCAGATATAGTTTTGTTTTAAAATTTTTCATTTGTGAAGAGTATAATTATTATAACTTTCTTTGTGTCATTTAATGATGTGGCAATGCTAAAATGTTAGTATTCTATTCATGATTAGCTTTTCTAGTAGTTAATGAACTTAAATGAGAATATAGTTAACATAGACATGTTTTCCCATATTCAATACATTAATCATAGCTCTCTCTTTCTGGTGCAAGACAAACGGACTCGCGGCCACACAGAAAATGCACTAGAGCTCATAGGCTTCTTTCCAATAACTTCTGTTTCTGGACCCACCAGTCAGAGTTGAGCCCTTGACAAACCAATATATGCTAATTGTTATTGCAATCATGTAGTTTCACTAAATGTTACATAAAGTAATATTTATGAAATAAGTGTTGGGAGGGAAAATTGTTATTTCTAGGAAACTAAGATGAATGCTTTAGAAAAAGTCCCTACTGACAGTAAGATTAAAAAAAAAATACTGTTAACTGAAATGTGTGTGGAAAACTATAAAATGTTATGAAGAGAATAAGCCAAAAGTCTATAAAGGCTCCCACTATTTGGCTAATATTTTACTATATCCACCCCCCCCCCCGAAATCAATACAGGAACTTCTGGAGATATATTGGAATATGGTTTATATTTGAAGGATATGATCTAATGAATAAAATTCTAATCAGTGAAACTATATTTAAAAAAAGCCCTTGGCCCTACATCAAGGAGATTTTGGAATAAAATGCACACTTATGTATTTTATGTTAATGTATTTAAAGTATGTAATGTTAACACAATTAGAATTCAAGTTAACCATTTTGCATTTGTTTGTATATTAATTAATGCACACTACGGTAATAGGCAAAAGTAGGTTTACAGTTGTTTGTATGGAAAATAATACAATAATCTTATATAATAAAAAGCTAGTATGTTAATTAGACTGGATGGCGGAACAACCTTCTGGAACAACCAGTGGGCAGAGTCGAGAGGACTGAGCCCCTTGCACAAATTTCATACATCGGGCCTCTAGTTAATAAATAATAAAATAATGCACTGTTTCACATACTCACTACGGTAAACCTAATTTTGCCACCCCGGTATTTATAGCAAATTGCTACTTTACATGTCAACTTTTATGAATCCTAATTCCAAGCATGCGATATAAAAGTGATTACTTAGCATTTACCAAATTTGTTTACAATATTTACTGTTTTAAAAAGAGTTGGGTTGACTTGGGTTTATAAAACAGTAAAAACTAATTCCTTATACCATTTCCTGAAGTTGAGCTCAGTTTGTAAGACCTTGTATATCCCAGGTGAAAGAGATGAAATGGAATGTTCACCAGGTATGAACTGTATGTGCTTAAACTATTTTTTATGGACTGACTGTCCCCTCAAAATGTGTGTGTTAAAATCCTAACTCCACACTGTGATGGCACTAGGAGGTGGGGCCTTTGGGAGGAAATTAGGTCATGAAGGTGGAGGTCTTAATAGTGGGATCAGTGACCTTATAATATAGACCCCAGAAAACTCTCTAGCCCCTTCCACTAAGTGAACTGTGAGAACTAAATATTTGTTGCTTAAGCCACCCAATCTATGGTCTTTTTGTTACAGCAGCCCCAACAGACCGAAACAACTGGATTACAGATAACATGATCTACAGCAGTGTCTCCCACACTAGGCTCTCAATAGATGATGCAAGGTTTACTAACCTATGATTAAAAAAAAAAAAGAAAAATAAGGACAATGTAGTTATTTTAAAAATCCTAAATGCATTCCACTTTAAGAACTGCTGTTTACTCTAAAAAATACCCATGTTAGCCCTGGCCAATTTGGTTAGAGCTTTGGTTAGAGCCTCTACACATGTTATTGTAGTGGCTATTGTTGAGATCCACATCTTCTTCTTGCTGCCATCTGCATCTTGGCTCCATTAAGATCACAGAAAGTCCTGCTAGAGCTTACTAAGCAGTCTTGTCTCTGACAGGTATGAAAACTGGTCCTTCCCTTGACCTTCCTTTAGGAGAGCTTTTCCTTGGTGAGCTTTAGCTGGTGGATGGGGGCAATGATGCAAGCAAGTACCTCAGAGCAGCTTGGTTTACATATTTAGCAATAAAGCAATTTAGGGCAATGTGGCTCATAGATCAGGGGAAACTAGAAGACGAGAGAGAAATATAATATTTCTCTGTGGATGTATGCATTTGGCCACACCCTCTGGAATGGTTATTCTGGTGTAAAAGGGACAACCAGTAGCCTTTCTTCCTTATTTTTCCCACTAATGGGACACCAGGGACTATTGTAGTTTATCTGGCTCACTTTTAAAGTCTGTCGCCCCACATGCTTGCCTGCATATCTGACAGTCCCTCTGACCTGGCCTGTAATTGTCCATGGCCTCATGCCAAAGAAGAATGTGGAACCCAATTCCTGCAATAAGACTGGCATAAAAGAGCTTATTTCCCAAGGCTGCTGTGCACTTTCAATCCAAATATATGATCATACCATGTGCAGGAAATGAGTATATTACTTCACTCTTCCTACTGCTTATACCTGAGAGCTCACTCTCATGTACCATTCATAAAGATGTATAGGAATTTATGCAAATATATTCATGTCATGTCAAACTACCTTTGTTTGACTGATCCCGTGATTTCCTCCCCTTAACTTGAAAAAGTGTTGAATGGCATATAGTTCTGTTTTCATTTGAAATAAATTTCAAAATAATTGGGTTTTCAGGATTTCACAGCATTCAGTGGGACAATTGGAATAATATTATATGGCATGTTCCCATACCATTTAGCAGCTTTAATTCTTACAGGGGGTTAAGCAAAATAGAGATTATCATTGTGTTACAAAAGTTGAAACTGAGACACGAGATGCGTCAAAACTTATTCAGGTTCTCAGCATGATCAAGTGGCAGAGACAAGAATCAAACCCAGACTCTCTGACTCCATTATGATGTGTTAATTTTAATAAATTAGTTCACAAAGTCAACATGCACAAGAAATCTGAAAAAATAATAATTTATTATATGCCTTCCTAAATTATCAGTGAGTTAGTATAGACAGATCTCTAGTCAACTTTCTCCTTGAACACACAGATTGCTGTTGAAATGTCCCAGAGACAAGACCTTTTTCTTTCAAAGTCCCAGGGGCATGCTGCCTTAATGTTCACTTTTCTGTATCTCAAATCAGAAGTTGCCATTATGGAGAACGGTGCTGTAACAAGACCCTACCAGCAATTTCCCATAATACACCTTTCCTCTTAATTGCACATCCTCTGTAAAGCAGACTGAAGAAGATACCTCTGAAAATGACCTTGTCAAGCTTGTTTCCTCTTCATGATTAGCATACTATGCATGTATTTTGGAAGAAGGAAAAGAGAGCTTTTCCTCTCCTTGGTGGGGTTTAGCTGGTGAAGGAGAGCAGTGATATAAGCAAGCATCCCAGAGAAGCTTGTCTGACAGCGGTTCTCAACCTGTGGGTCACGGCCCCTTTGGCGGTTGAACGACCCTTTTACAGGGGTCACCTAAGACCATCCTGCATATCAGATATTTACATTACGATTCACAACAGTACCAACATTACAGTTATGAAGTAGCAACGAAAATAATTGTATGGTTGGGTCACAACATGAGGAACTCTATTTAAAGGGCCAGAAGGTTGAGAACCACTGATAGGGCAACCGGGCTCATAAACACTGGCCATCGTATTGATGCCGATCCATGCCAAAGCTCACATTGAGAAGGGCAAAAATAAGAGACATAAGTATAATATCAAGAAGTTTTTTCATGCTTGGCTGGTGTGGCTTAATGGTTGCGCACTGACCCGTGAACCAGGAGGTCACTGGTTCAATTCCTGGTCAGGGTATATGCCAGGGTTGTGGGCTCAATCCCTAGTAGGAGGCCTGCAGGATAGCCCAGCAATGATTCTCTCCCATCATTGATGTTTCTTTCTTTTTCTCCCTCTCCCTTCCTCTCTGAAATCAATAAAATTATATATTTTTTAAAAAAGTTTTTTTTCATAAAGTTGAAAATAAACATTTTTATTTCTATGGGATTTAAGTGCCCTTTTTGAAAAGATAATAATGATGGTGCTTAGGGATTGACATTTATTTTTATTAAAAAAATAAAATGAAATTCAAATTAAAAGCATAAGTAGATAGGGCTATGAAATCCTAAAGCCTAGGATTGTGCATACCAGTGACCCCAAACCTTTCACCCCAAAATCTGATTTTACCTCAACACAAGTATGTCTCCACTGAATGCTATGAAAATCTGAAACTCAATTATTTTGAAATGCATTTCAAATGAAAACAGAACTCTATGCTATTCAACACTTAGTTCAGGGTAGGAAATAACAAGATCAAACAAAGGTAGCCTATTGCACACACTTGATGGCAAATGTATCCCAGAGGAGTTTCCATTTTAAATTGGGGTTCAACTAGTCAGGGGCAGCCTGCTCCCAGTTGTCTGAGGAAGGCACAGAAACTCCAGGTTCTGCTGGACATTGGCCTAGAGGTGGATTCATACCGACCATACAAAGCATTCCTATCCTTCTAGCTATAGTGAATACCATTGCATTACAACCTCAAAAAAAGAGGGGAGGGAGGGGTGGTGAGCTTTGGAAACAGGTATACGAATACCCTCGGAGAACAGTCTCCAGCAATGTGTGTGCATGTGTGCTTGTAGGTGCATGAGGTGGGTGATAAAGGATGTGAAGCAGTCTGGGTTCAGGTTCGTCAGAAGCAATTGGAAGACTATTTCAACAACCCAAAGCAGGCCAGCGAGCAAAGGCTCAGCGGGGAGGGAGGGGTGGAGAGGGATCACAGAGGCCACCGGTCCAAACCTTGAGCTGGAAATCTTGGTGGCTTGAGTGCAGTGTGTGTCCGGCTCTGTATGCTGCTGTGACAAGTCCAGGGTCTCCTGACTTCAGTCCCAAGGGAGGGGAGAGTGAAGCCACGCTTGCAGAGTCCCAGAGAAGAGGCTTGCAGGCTGGACAGTCAAGAGAATTCAAGTCCCAGACACAGACGTCACTTCTGGGTGAAGGTCCCTTAGAGCAAAGTGATGGGCCTCGAGGTAGGTGCAGTCCCTCACCTCTTTGGCCTGGGCTGAACCCACACCCTTGGTGGTTGGGCCCAGGGGGCTTGGCCTCATGGCGCTCAAACCCTCTCCTTTAGACCTGATCCTGGCCACTTATTAGGTGGGGAGGAGGGTGGATGTGGGAATTACGGGGACTGGGGCCAGCGGGAAGGGGGGCATGTACCAGGCTTGTTTTTCTCTCATATACATTTGTTCTTAAAATTTATTACAATTTTTTTTGCGTTTTTATTGTTTAATTCTTTAACCAATCACAAAGTGACTTCTTTCCAGAGACAACACAGTGCTGGTGGGCACAGGTGCCTGGCCTGCAGCTCTGGCTCAGCTTTTAGACCCTAGCTCATCCCATGCCTGGGAGAGGGTGTTTGTCTCCAAACTGGGGACCCCAGAGCCCTTCCCTTCCCACTTCCTCTAGGTCCCTTGGGCCCATTTTTCCTGTCTTTCCCAGTTGGTACCCCCAGAAGCAACACCTGGTATCCAGTCTGCACCTTTGTTTGGGGGTCCACATATCTGGAAAAAAGAAAGCACCAGCATTGCAGACTCTACAGGGCAATTGGGAAACTCAGAACTTAGATAGCTTTGGGCTACTATTTCATTTTTCAGAGAGCAGTCTAGCTCGTACCATGGGTTTTCACTTTTACAGCCTTTAATAGGGTGATGCCAATAGGTTTCTGACATTAATTTCCTTTCAGTAGCTAAACAAAGCCATCACTCTTGTAGGGGACTCATTAGAAGTGGCGTGATTCTTCTTGTTACTTGTAATCAGTGTTTTCTGTATTGTTTTTTCTCTTTCTTTCTTTCTCTCTCTCTTTTTTTTAAAACCACCGTAAGTGGTAATTAGCAGTAGCGTAGGAATCTTGGGGGATTCTGCACCTGTCAAACTGGTTCGCAGATTGAAAACTTTCAGGTTTTAGGGCAGATTGTAAGCCCCTCAGACTGCATAATCAATTGATTTTACAGATTAAAATCTTCCAGATGGGAGCCTTCTCTCCACAGCATTTTCCAGAATGCCCATTTCCTGGCTCCACCCCCCTGCTGTTATCGCTGCTGTTGTCAATCTGATAGTGTGTTATCTTAACCAGCGTCCTTTACCTGGTCTGTCTTAATAGAGTTTCTTCATTTCTTTCCTTGAATAGTATCCTGACCGATGCCAAAAAACACTGAATGTTTAAGACTGTCGGTTCCTTTCTGATACGTAAATTGGCTCATCTTTGCTTCCAGCAACTGAGTTGTGAGCTTATCAATAATCTGAGACTTTAAACCAGAAAGGGTGTCAGTTCCCAAACCTGTCATCAGTGGCAGACATTATTTCAATGACATAATTTACTTAAGCATTACATAGATAGGTGCAAGATCAGTTTGAATGGAAAATAGTTATTTCTGGGGACTCTAAAGCAAATGTTTAGAATGATCCCTGAAGGGCAAGTGATAAAGTGACTGTTAACTTTGTTGTGGGAGATTGAGGCTGGGAGGAAAAAAATTGACAAACTCCCCAAATGCTTGCTCTCAGCTAATGTACGTTTAGTAGTAACTTTTAGCCTGCCTTCAGTTATTGCTCCACGTGAAGGAAACTGAACCTGAAAATTGTCCACAATGCATTATGTGAGTGGCTGAGGCAAAAAAGGTGATGTAACATTCCAGTCGATGGGCTCATGCTCTGAGACAGGGATTGCCCGGTACATCAGGAGACTGGTGAATGAAATGTGGGTATCTATGTATGTGATATAAACTCTAAGTATTTTAATGTAAGAGAAATAAATGTGTGTTTCTGTAACAGACTAAAGAATGGCATTAATCTTTTTAAGTTTTTTAATTTTGGGTTTTCATTTGTTTTGTTCAGTGCTTTATTGGGAAAGTTGGCGCCTGGTACACTGTAGGTGCTCAATAGATAATTGCATAAGGCGTAAATGAATGTGATGATGGTGCGCTCCAGTTTGAGAGAGAAAAAAAAGCAAATGTGTATATATTTAAAGTTGCTCTCCAGACCAGTTTAGGGGGTTAGAGTGGGGGATTGGAGGAGGTGAGGGAGCAGGCGGGTGAGACAGCTTTTTTCAAATTCTCCCCCCATCACAATTCTGAACACTTATTCTCAATGAACCTTCCCTTCCTTGTCTTGGCTGAGATCCACTGTAATTCTGTTGAGGATTACTGCCCTAAATGCTCATTTATTTAGTTCATACAAATTTAGATTTAGTTCCGTGCACGTTAGGATTGATACCTGTCTTGGTTTACTCGGCACTTTAACACACACATAGTTTTACACGTTTGCTTGTTTATTAGTTGGGGGAAGACTAAAGTCAATAAGCTGCTTTGAAACCAATGTGAAAGTTACTAGTAAGTTGCTTCAGTTATATGCCTAAACTCAATGTCTTCACTTTCTCTGTTTCTTTGTGGAATACGGTACACACGTACATTTCAAACACACACACACACACAAAACCAGAGTGCTGTTATGAAAAAACATCACCACCAAAATAACCCACAAATAATGGAGCACTGGTGTACCCACCCACCAACCAGCTTGAGAAGCAAAAATATCATAAGAACCTGAAATTATCTGAGTGCATATTCTTCTATTTATGTGCCTTCCCCTCATTCCTAAAAACAGTCTCTACCCTAAGTTGGGTGCTCATCCTACCTTGCTTTTCTTTTTTCTTCTTCTTCTTTTTTTAATATTTTTATTGATTTCCGAGAGGAAGGAAGAGAGAGAGAGAGACAGAAAGATCTGTGATGAGAGAGAATCATGGATTGGCTGCCTCCTGCAAGTTCCCCACTGGGGAGCAACCTGGGCGTGTGCCCTTGACTGGAATCGAACCTGAGACCTTTCAGTTCACAGGCCGACGCTGTATCCACTGAGCCAAACTGGCCAGGGCCCTTGCTTTTCTTTATAATTCTACTACACTTGGATATATTCCTAAACAATATGTGTTTAGTGTGCCTATTTTTGAAACTGAAACTAACAGAATCATGTTGTATTCCTCTGTTGCTTAATTTTTATTTTATTTTATTATTACTAGAGGCTTGGTGCATGAATTCGTGCACAGCAATCGAGGCTTATTGGGGGGCCCGCTGGGGAAAGGGACCCCGGGAGGTTGACCGACCGGCCCCCCATCAGGGCCAATCAGGGCTGGCCAGGTATATGTGGGGGAGGGGCTGCAGGAGGTTGGCCAGTGGGGGGAGGAGCCATGGGAGGTTGGCTATGAGAGCACACTGACCACTAGGAGGCAGCTCCTCATTTAGCGTCTGCCCCCTAGTGGTCAGTGCACTTCATAGTGACTGGTTGACTGGTCGACTGGTCATTGCGGTCGTTCCGATTGTTCGATTATAATGGTCACTTAGGCTTTTTTAAAATATAGTGTATTATTATTTTTTGAGAGAGAAAGAAAAGTAGAGGGAGAGAGTGATAGAAACATTGATAAGAGAGAAATAGTACTTGGCTGCCTTTGTATGCCCCCTACTGGTGATTAAGCCTGAAGCCTGGGCATGTGCCCTGACCAGGAATCAAATCAGTGACTTCTTGGTGCATAGGTCAACACTCAACCACTGAGTCACACTGGCCAGGCTGTTGCTTAATTTTTTAATTTAATCTTAAAGAAAATCTTTCTCATTGATGCCCATAACTGTAGCTCATTGATTTTTCCATCCCATAAAATGCTCCAGTGTATCAGTAAGTATGTCACAATTTATTTATTTTATCTACTATCATGGGACTTTTGAATTATTTGCAGGGTTGTTATTTATTTGTTTGTTTGTTTTTTTGCTATTGTGAACAATATAGCTATGAACTTGGACATGCCTTTCAATGTGCAGAAGGAGGAATTTCTCCAGACTGTAGGATTATACAGAGATATGGTCATACAGAATGCATATATTCAACCAAGTAAAGTATAATTATTTTCCCACTTTGGTTTTAGCATTTACACCCCTTCCAGCTGTGTATGGATGTAAATTCAACTTTTCACAACAAGACAGTCCTGTGTAGCTTTATCTATATCCTGAATTGCTGTGGAACAGCTGCAGTTGGAAGAAAGAAGGAGCTTGATATTAATTTCCTTTAAGTCTTACATTCTCTGTGGGAAGAAGAGGTAGGTTGTACATAGGATTCCAAGTAATGCTAATGTAAGTTATGTTGGATAAATAAGGGAAAATTAAGTAGTAGAACTGAAGAAGAAAGAATATTTTTCCATTGCTCTTATTTAGCTCTTTGAACTTTATGGCTTAGTGTGACGGTATCCCAGAATATATGGCAAAGTATACGTAGGATAACACACCCCAAAGTAATTTTTTTCTTATTTTGTAAGAACTGTAATAATACAAAAGTGATAGCTGACTATCGATTTTGGGGGAAATCTTTTTGTTAATTTTATTATAATTTTTCTTTGATGCTATGAGAATACCAATAATTTTATAATTAATAAGTTTCTTGAAATGGCAGTCCCTAGAGTCTACAAATTACTCTAGTTGTTTTTTAGTTTACAAAATGAAAATATATTCAAGTTTTACATTTTTAAACAATAAACAACTTTTATTTCCTCACTATTTAAATTATGTTAATGAAATATTTTTAAAGGGTTTGGGACAAACTGTTTTATCTGTCAAATGTGCAAAAGACACTTATTAAAAAGAGTCTGATTTAATTGTAAAATCAAATGTTTCTGATTTCAAGCTTCCAATATTTTAGGTATATAACATTTTGATCCTAGTTTGCTAACTAGCAAAAATGAATGATTCCAAAAAATATAGAACTTATAAGAAAATGATGAAAATATTTTATATGACCCAATTGAAATCAACAAAATGTATTCAGTTATAAATATATTATGGTTGTTCATTTCTGCCATACATAATTCAATGGTGCTATTGCTACAATGAAAATATTGCAAAAATTTAGTAAATAATATATAATTGGAAATTATTAGTTATGAAGGGAGTATTTAACCAATTTAATCATTTTCTCCCAAATATTTCATATGTGCATATAAATCAAAATTCAACATGAATTTATTATTTTGCAAAGAATTTTGCAAGGAATAATGCTAACAATGAAGGAGAAATTAAGTTACTTTTCTTTACTGTTTATTAATTTATACATAAGCAACCAATAAATGTCAATTTAATAATTCAGTTTTGTTCTTTACTAATATTTTTTTTAAATATATTTTATTGATTTTTTACAGAGAGGAAGGGAGAGAAATAGAGAGTTAGAAACATCGATGAGAGAGGAACATCGATCAGCTGCCTCCTGCACATCTCCTACTGGGGATGTGCCCGCAACCCAGGTACATGCCCTTGACCGGAATCGAACCTGGGACCTTTCAGTCCGCAGGCCGACGCTCTACCCACTGAGCCAAACCGGTTTCGACTTTACTAATATTTTTAAAGGTATAAATAAAACATGCTGTGTTTGACAAGTATTTTTGAATCAGTAGTTTCTTAGTAGGACCCAGGCTCACATTGGGACAATGAATCAAGAGGTAAGATCTCATTTAACAATTGTGCTTCAAAAGGGAAGAAATGGATTTATTGTTAGTTTTCTTTTACCTGTACATTCTGTCCTTAGCTACAGCATGCACAGCTTGACTATTTTAAGTCTTTGAACAGCTGCTAATTAGTGGTTTTAATAGTCAAGAAAAGGGTGAAGCATGTTGTGCATATAAACTGAACCTAAATGTATTTCTTTTCTGAATACAGTTGACTAAGAAAAAGCAGTTAAAAATTGTATTTTTCTTCATGATCCAAAGCAACAACTATTCAGATCTGCATCTCCATGTACTTCCTAATTCATCTTTCCTAATGACCCACAATATACATATTTTGAAATAATTATTTTAAATTTACAGCCTTTAAGATAATTAGTAGTTGGCACATATAAACGAAAGTGATAATTATTTTATCTACCAGGAGAGCATGCTAACTTAAAAAAAAATTCATTATCTTTCTGTGTATGGGAATTACAATCCTTATGGTTTTTTCATTAAAAATACTGCCAAAATTGCTCAAGTAATGTTAATGAAAACAAATGATAGTTGTAAAGTTTTCCAGAATGATCAGAACTGATCTATTCAGAATTAATGAAAATTCTGAAGTCTAGATAGCTTAAAAGATTGAAAAAAAATTTTTAGTTTGAGATGTGGTTCACATCAACATTAGGACATGGTACTAAATACACCAGCTTTAAAATCTTAGATGCCTTAGAAAATCGTATATAATACAAATAGTTGAGAGACTGTTCTGAGTATTGATTGTCACTTTGTATCAAATGCTAATATTGAGCTTTACCTGAAAACAGAAAAGAAGTTAGGGAAAGCCCTACCTATTTAGTTTATTTCATATGAAAAAATATTTTATTAATGTTCAACAAAATAAACATTTGCAATGGTAAACAGCTGAAATATTTAAAAATGCTAAAATATTACCCAACAATAGCAGATATGTTAACACTTCCTTTATCTGAAAATCTATGTTGACTCACAGGTAGGAGCAGGGCAAAAACCCTTGCTTGTCAGGCTGGGTTGAGAAGCACCTGCAGAATCTAGAGTGGAGGACGACTGGGCACCTCTCTTCTAACAGATCCAGCTGTGTTCTGGAATGACTCTTGGGAAGTTTTCATTTTCAAATATCTTTTGTTATTAGCGTGAATACGTGCAGTTATTTTCTCTCACTCAATGGCAATGACCTTTGTTCTATTAAATGCATGTTTTTTTTCTATTTAATATTCTGTGGCAGAACCATTTTTGTTCCGTCGTTTATAATCTGTACCATTCATCCCCTGTAACACGGTCTGGCTCTCCCTGCTGTCACTGACATGGCATTTGCAGCTTTACAGAGGACGCACGGGAAATTGTTCTTCAAATGATTAAAAAAAGAATAAAATGCGTACTTAAAAAAAAATCTGTGTTAAATGCTTCCCATATTTAGATTCCCAGATTCTTAGAAAAGCTATTTTATTTTAAGTAATTTTGAAAACTGACATCGCCTATTCAAATTTGGTATTGTTGTAAGTATTCTGCACGTATGAGATTTAATGCAGATGTGAAAGAAGTTACACAGAAGGAAAGAAAGGGGAGCAACAGGAAAATATGTTTTCATTCCTTTTCTTTATTGACATAATCATGTTCATTCATATAATGAAAGATTCTGAAGGCCATACCTTTAAAATGATTCCTACTGTGGTTCACTGGATAGTCAGCAACTATAAATATAACTAGTTGGTGGTCTCAGCTTTTTTCTAAAATGTCTCATCTCAAGTAGCGATTTTCAGTTTCACTAATGTGTCCTTAACTTGCCTAGCCCTCTGGTAGTAGTATTTAGTAATAATGCCTACATAGGAAACCAAAGAAAGGGAAAGCATCCGATGTACATGACACCCAAACTGGACATAACAATTAAAATTAGATTGTACCGTAAATACCCAAAGACAGATTAAAAAAACAAACAAACCAACAACAACAGCAAAAAATCACAGTTTGATGGTGACTGTTTAGGAAAAAATGTCTAAATTGACTTGAAAAACAAAGGGAAGTTATGTGTTACTCAAGCAAAAAAGAGTATTCCCTTCTATTATTTGGATGTTAAGCAGAGACAGATTTGGTGGTTTTTTGTTTGTTTTGTTTTGTTTTACCTTATTTCTCATATGTACAACCCTCGTGCACATATTAAATACTTTGAGTAAGGTGTGGTCAACAGATTGGAGATTTAAGTAAATTTGAAAGGCTATGGGATTGAGCCTGAGTTTAATTACATGCCATTAACAATTATTTAAACAAGGAAAGAACTCATTGAGTCACGGAAAATAGCAGACATATTAATCCCTAGCAAACCTAATTAGATTTTGTGAGTTGTTGAATTTTACCTTTGTGAGCTCTATTAATTCTTTCTAGGATGGATGCACATTTAAACAACTATTTTGAGAATAGGCAGGGGTTACTTTCGTCAGGTTTAAAGATACAGTTAGACCCGTGGTCGGTAAACCACGGCTCGCGAGCCATATGCGGCTCTTTGGCCCCTTGAGTGTGGCCACGAAGTTTCAATCGCACTGTATGTGCACGCCCGCACGTGGTATTTTGTGGAAGAACCACACTCAAGGGGCCGCAGTTTGCCGACCACTGAGTTAGACCTTTGAAAGTTTCCAAAATAGTCACCACCTGTGCGTGTGTGTGTGTGTGTGTGTGTGTGAGAGAGAGAAAGAGAGAGAGAGAGAGAGAGAGAGAGAGAGAGAGAGAGAGAGAGAGAGAGAGAGAGAGAGAGAGAGAGAGAGAGAGAGAGAGAGAGAGAGAGAGAGAGAGAGAGAGAGAGAGAGAGAGAGAGAGAGAGAGAGAGAGAGAGAGAGAGAGAGAGAGAGAGAGAGAGAGAGAGAGAGAGAGAGAGAGAGAGAGAGAGAGAGAGAGAGAGAGAGAGAGAGAGAGAGAGAGAGAGAGAGAGAGAGAATTGGGAGGTAATGGAAGAAGGCGGGGATTATTTAGAATAACTGAAGAAGAGAGAAGTAGCTGCTGTTTTAGTGAATTACAAAGATGGATAGACTTAGAGAGTATACTCTTGTTTACTGGCTTATTTGTAATTTGCAACATATCTGGCTAACGGGACCCTGAAACAGCTCTACTCTAATTTTCATTGTCAAAACCAGGTTAAGTGCTACAGCACTAGACATACATTTCTAAGAATTTCAGATCAAATCCTCTGATATTTATTAGCTCTGAGACCCTGGCAAGTCCGTTCATGTGTCTGTGCTACAGTTTCTTCACTTATAAATCGATAATAATACCAACGACTCAACAAATCTCACAGGATGATTGTGAGGTTCACAATGAGATCATGTATAGGATTTGAGAAAAATTTTAAATGCCATGCAAATGAAGGGATTTTTACCCCAACTACCTAGACCCCTGGATTCTAGGAGCAGTCTTCAAGACCATAGTCTCTTTCCACCTATTTCTCTCCTTTTCATTCCCCTGCTGCTGCTGTGCCATACAGCTTCCCAATGCCAGTGCTTTTCTTAGTATCTAACTCAGGGTTTACAACAACTTTCTAGACCAAACACTTCAAAGATATCTTTAACTGACTGCGGTGCCAGTTATGAATTTATTGCTTCTCAGCTCCAAAGGCAACCTTCACTACCTGTTCTGACAGTCCATACTGAACTCTTTTTAAAAAAAAAAAAACACATATATTTTTTATTGATTTCGGAGAGGAAGGGAGAGGGAGAGAGAGATAGAAACATCAATGATGAGAGAGACTCATCAATGGACTGCCTCCTGCACACCCCACACCAAGGATCAAGCCCGCAACGTGGGCATGTGCCCTGACAGGGAATCGAACCGTGACTTCCTGGTTCATATGTAAATGCTCAACCACTGAGCCTTTACACTGGCCACACAATACTGAACTCTTTTTTTCGTGATTTCTTTAAAAAAATTTTTTAATTTAAATTCTTTATTGTTTAAAGTATTACATAAGTCTTCTTTGTCCCTCATTGACCTCTCCCCAGCTGCCCCCATCCCTCAGCACATGCCCTCACCCCACCCCCCACTGTCTGTATCCATTGGCTGTGCTCATATGCATACATACAAGTCCTTTGGTTGATCTCTTACCCCTCACCCCCCGGAAGCATTTCTTCTTTCCAGTGTGCTTAATATAAATTTAGTCAGCAGAGGGGGTGGGAGAGGCATTGCAGGAGGAAAGGTGTAACTCTGGCGGTTCCTGAGCTGTGGTTTTACCTTTCCTTACTTCTGCTGCCTGGCTAGTCAGTGGTATGGTGTGTGAAGCCATGCAGTGCAGCTCATACCAACCCTGCACCAGAGCTCATAGTTCCCTGGGAACCTTGTATCCAGGGCTTGGGTGTGGTGGCCATCTTTCCGAAGCCCTCTCAATGTGGGCAGGACACACTCCAGGCCTCTCTCCTGCTGCAGCATCCCCCCTCCCTTGGCATACTTCCCGCTAGCGGTAGCTCTCCTGTACTGCGAAGGCTTATTTCTTGCTCTTCTAGCGACTGTGGACCACCTCTGGCCCAGCAGTGCAGCCAACTTCTCTGCCCTCCAGTGGGCTCCCATTACACCCTTCCCAATTAAGTGTGACTCTTGGACTTAGAAAGGGGCCTTTCCTACAAGTTTGTCCTTTCTTAAGTACTTTCCCTCAACCTTATTTTTTTACATCTTTATAGCTATTCTCCTAATTAGTTATATTAAACTAGAGGTCTGGTGCACAAAATTTGTGCAGGGAAGTCCCTCAGCCTGGCCTGCACCATCTCCAATCTGGGAACCCTTGGGGGATGTCTGACTGCTGGTTTAGGCCCAATCCCACTGGGCCTAAATCAGCAGTTGGACATACCTCTCACAATCTGGGACTGCTGGCTCCTAACTGCTCACCTGCCTGCCTGCCTGATCTCCCTAACCACTCTGCCTGCCTGCCTGATCGCCCCTAACTGCTGTCTCCTGCCAGCCTGGTCACCCCTAACTGCTCTCCCCTGCTGGCCTGGTCACCCCTAACTGCTCCCCTGCCTGTCTGATTGCCCCTAACTGCCTCTGCCTTGACCCCCACCACTGTGGCTTTGTAGGAAAGATGTCTGGAAGACGTTTGGTCTATGTAGCATATTACCCTTTTATTAGTATAGATATCACTTGTTTACTGTGTGATTGTTGTCTCCTGTTTGGGCCCAGACTAAAACATTGGTTGATGAAGTATCACATAATCATATAAAAAATCTGCCCAGCCTGTGTGGCCCAGTGGTTGAGTGTCGACCCATGAACCAGGAGGTCGCTGGTTCAATTTCCCCATCAGGTCATATGCCTGGGTTGTGGGTTTGATTCATGGTAGGGGCCATTCAGGAAGCAGCCTATCGATGATTCTCTCTCATCAGTTAGGGGCGATCAGGCAGGCAGAGGTGATTAGGGGTGATCAGGCAGGCAGGCAGGCGAGCGGTTTCCAGCAGTCCCGGATTGTAAGAGGCAGTCAGACATTCCCTAAGGGTTCCCGGATTAAAGAGGTTGCAGGCCAGGCTGAGGGACCCTCCTGCCCCCCCATGCATGAATTTCATGCACTGGGCCTCTAGTATGTATATATGTAAAAATCTGATAGTCACAACAGTATCCTTAATTATAATTCCTGTTTATATTATACTTTAACATATTTGTAACTTAAATGAGTCATCTTTTTGTGTGTCTACTAGCATTAGAAAAAAATTTAATATAATGGCACCGGTTATGTAAATAAAGTTAGTACTATGGATTTTGTATTTAATTGTATTCAAATTTCTACTTTGCTCTAATTTCCATAAGACTGACATTTATTAAATAATCCATAAGTCATAATTCAAAATGTTACTATCTCAGCTATTGAACTCTTAAAATATTGGGAAGTTGATTCAATAATACAATTCAAGTGGTCAAATATTTTTCTGTATAATATTGCATAACAAGGAGGTGTTTTTTTTTTTTTTTAATACCCAACAGTAATTGTTTATAATTTTGGCTATCTATCTTTGGTTGGAGGTAGGGTTGAATTCTATTGTACCAGTTAAACTCCTTTACATTGACCAGAAAATAATGAATTCTTCATGGGTAAAGCATTTGATGGACCATTGTGTAGGTAACAGGAAAATACTACATGTTTTCATATCTAAGGTGCCATCAGCGGTAAGACACATGATTTAATTATTTATTGAATGTACAAACAAAGGAAAAGGGCTGGTGTTAATTGTAAGACACTGTAAAAAGTAAAACAATGCTGTTTCTAAGGTGTTAAAATGTGGGGAAAAAATGCCCCTTAGAATCAATGAAATAAGAAAGAACTCTAGGTAATTCTTAGGGATGAACAGTAGCCTTGGTATTGTAGTCCTGCTGTATTATCAATATTTCAGTTGAAAGAAAAGTTATTCTCTTTGTATGATCATTATCTTATACTTCTAAAATTAGAAGGTAGCTTGGTATATTAGTTAATAGTCTATAGGGTTCAGACTGCTCAGGTACCATAGGACCAGGTCACATTTCAACAGCCTGCCCTTATTTGTGACTTGGGTCATTCAGAAACCCTGGGTGGGTTAGGCTACTGCTCTCAGACTGGCCTGCCACAATTTCCAGTGAGTACCTATGGCAATTTGGATGTTTATTATTCCTAGTTCTATCAAGCCCACTCTTTTCCCTTCACTTCCTGCCCCTCAGATGCTGATTCCATGTCGGTCTTGTAGATCAGGTCTTTATGGTTTGAACCTATGTGCTCACATTGTTAGGTTTGTGAAGTTTTGTCATAGGTGTTGTCCAAAGGTTGTTGGTTCTGCTATTTTCATTTGCCTGTCTGGTTTTTTTTTTTTTAATATATATTGTATTGATTTTTTACAGAGAAAGAAGGGAGAGGGATAGAGAGTTAGAAACATTGATCAGCTGCCTCCTGCACACCCCATGTTGGGAATCTGCCCACAACCAAGGTACATGCCCTTGACCGGAATCAAACCTGGGACCCTTGAGTCCACAGGCTGATGCTCTATCCACTGAGCCTAACCAGTTAGGGTTTGTCTGGTCTGTTTTTATGAATGAATTAAGGGAGATTCCAAAACTACATTATCACCACCAGTACCTTATCAGAATAAGTCTATGCACGATGGAATTTATGAAAAATTGTACTTATATACAAAATATTGTGCTCATGTGCATAGCTCTCTTTTGCAAAACAAAACACAACTAGAACAACTGCTTTAAAAAATGAGTCCATAGTTTAAACAAGACCAACCGAAATGTATACTTGGACGATATTGTTCTACAAACCAATTAATCTCCATAGAGTCTCTTTTATGGAACATTTTTATTTTTATTGTATAAACATTGCTTTACATTGAGGGATGTTAAAATAAATAGCTGTATTTATTATAGTAATGTTCTTAATGGCATGTTTTTAATATTATTATGTCTTCTTAACAGATATCCATAGGAAAAATTTCTCTCATGTCTCAGTGTCAGGAACTGTCAGGTATCTTCATTATCTAGATAACATAGAAATAAGTAACTTATGAATATTTTTAGGGTGCAGATAATTAAAATACAAGGCTATTGCTTACTCTTAAAATTTGATTAAAGATAGAATTACTTTACTATTGTGGTACGAATATGAAACTCCTGTGAACTGCCTGCTTAGATAATACTATTCAGCAATATTCTTTCTTTAGTCTCTTTCTTGTCCACTTGTGAGACTTTTCTGCCTGGTGCTGATACTAAGAACCTGGAAATGAAGTACTAGAACATGGATAGATAAGATTCTAGTTTCTTAAGATGGTGAAATGTCTTTATGATTTTCAATTATAAAAATTCCTGGCACTTCATCATGTCAAACAATAGGACATACTTTTACTTTCATTTGTTGGATTATTCCCCAGAAATGGGAATACTTCTTTAAAGTATTTCTTAACATCATTTATAGGACAATGTTTCTCTTAGATCTGTCTTTAAAATGTTTGGTCTCTTCGATTTCGAATAGAAATATTTTTCTTTTGATTTTTAACTTGAGTTAGTGGAAGTTACAATTTTCTTTTCTGATTACATCCTTTGAATATGTTGACTTTAAAGAAAACATATTTCTTTGGGAATTTGATAAAGTAAAAAAGATTATGAGATGTTTTGATTTTACAACATACAAGCCTTAAGTCTAATACAGTCATGGGCCACTTAACCATGGGGACATGTTCATCATGTGTGAACATTACAGAGTTTATTTGCATGAGCCTGGTGGTACAGTCTTCTACACACCTAGACTATATGGTATAGCCTATTGCTCTTAGGCTACCAGCTTCTGTAGCCTATTACTATACAAAACAACAGGAGGTTAAATCAAGCACAAGATAAAGTGATGGAATCAAGAGACGCAGTAATCAAGAGATGCATTAGGCTGCTGCTAGTATAACACAGCATACAATTTTACAGCAAAAATTTGTTTTTAATAAGTGAAAGAGTATATGCTAATGATAAAAAGTGCAGTATAATAAATATATAAACCAGTATCATCATCATTTATCATCATGTTCCGTATTATGCACACTAAGTCCTCATTTAACATCACAATAGGTTCTTGGAAACTGCAACTTTACGTGAAATGGCACATAACAAAACTAATTTCTCCATAGGCTAATTGATGTCAACAAGAGTTAATTTCCTAGCACATATTTCTGGTCACAAAAACATCACCAAACTTCTAAATAAAGACCATAAACACTTCTAATTTTAAAGATAGAAATAAATGTGAGCTATCCATACCTTTAAGAACTATGAATAAAAATAAGAGAATTCTTTTCTAACCTACTTGTTCTAGTCCTGAGTTGTGGTGGGTGGAGTCTGTCCCAGCAGCTCAGGGGCAAGGATATTCTTTCATT
>NW_006294998.1:1853389-1862938 GCF_000327345.1 Myotis davidii | reverse complement strand
GGAGGGATATTTTCTCATTTCAGTGTTCTCTCTCTCTCTCTCTCTCTCTCTCTCACACACACACACACACACACACACACACACACACACACACACACACAGACTCACTCAGACTGGGGTCATTTAGACATACTAGTACACCTACCGGCACATTTCTGGGATGAGGGAGGAAACCGGAGTTCCTGGAGAAAACCCACGAAGACGTGAGGAAAATGCAAACTCCCCACAGACAATAGCCTGGGCTAGGAATCAATTTTTTTTTCTCATCAACCTTATAACAAAATAACGTTTTTAAGGACCTGCTGTATTATGCATAACTGTATGTACTAGACTTTTATATGATTGGTGGCACAGTAGAATTGTTTACACCAGAATAGCGAGAAAAACGTGAGTAAATTTAGGGTGCTACTACAATCAGGTCCCTAGGAAGGTGTCTGAGGAGGGTGTGTCTTCTAGCTCTTGAGCAACTGGCTCCTCTTGGACTGCCCTAAGGGGTAGCAGCAGAGGGACAGACAGAGGAGGAGAGAAAGGAGGAGGAAGAGATGGAGAAGGAGGAGGAAGTAGTCCTGGAGGAGGGTGGGGAGGGAAGGGGAAAGAGGGAGTCTCACATGAACGCCAGGTAGGACTCACCAGGCCACCTCACAGACACATTTCAGGGCTGTGCTATGGTGTTAGGATGGCTAGGTCATCACTAGACTGCAGGAATTTGTCAGTTCCATTATAATCTTTGGGCCCACCATTGTGGCAGCGGTCTGTCATTGACTGAAATTTCTTAGGTTCAAAGTTTCCAGAAAGCAAACATTGGAAATGAGGCTAATTTTAGAAGTACACTGGTTAAAATTGTACAAGTTTTCAGATTTGTGTGAGTCTTCTGAATGCCTACCTAACTATATTGCTATTCTACTGTAGGGCAGTCATGACCCAGACTCTGGTTAAGAAGTTTAGGAAAGAGTTCCAGAGGCTGGGACTGGACTTGGTGAGAGCTTAGAAGGGCTTCATTTCTATGGGGACTAATGATCAGGCAGAACAAGAACACCGAAACAGGGGCAAAGGCAGGCCCTGGCCTATCAGACTTACTAGTAGGTCACCAGAGGGGCGCTGGACTAGGACCCATAATGGGGTCAAATAAATGTTCTCTGTCACAGATACACAATTATCTTCAGAACCTTGGGTTGGGGTGTAATTAGAGGCAGACATCACAGGAACCCAGTTATGAGACAAAAGATGAACAAGTTAGTAAATATGTGGAAGGAATAATTAACAAGTAGAAATAATGTGCCATCACCACGTTTATACAAAATGAATTATTGAAGGAGAAAAATGAAGTTGTTATTGAAAACACAGGTCCCATTAAAATGATAGTGATCCAAGAGTACACGTAGGAGGGACAGTTTGTTTGTTTTTTCTTTCTTCCTTTCTTTCCATACTTTGTCGATTTCTCAGTGAAGTAGCCTCTGCTTGACTCCGAACTTTGGCTCCAGGAGTTGGCCTGGTGACACATTTTGTTTAGTTCCTGGGAGGATAACAAAAGATCCTTCTTTATGAAAATTCAAACCGTCCAACTTTGGGACTGTCCTAGTGTTTTCTCTGTGTGGGAATCTAGGCTGTGCCATTTGATTTTTAGGGCACTAGGACTCCAATAAATCTCATATCTGGGATTAAGTATAGTATAAGATTATTCGCAAGAGTCAAGTGAACTTATTGTCAAATAGACTCATTGTGAGAGCAAACCTAAAATAATTTAGGGAAGTCTCATAAAAGAAAAAAATTGGCAGTTCTGCAATTAACAAAATTAGCAACGCTCTGAAGGAAGGGAACAAGTCCTACTGGACAGTAGCATTTTGCCTCTCTGAAGATAATACTATAACTAAAACTATACTTACTAATTACTGAAACTTACTTAAAAGGAAAAGGTGTGTATTCACATTCATGGAAATACAGTTAAATTCTCCTGGCATACTGTCTCTGAGCCAAAAGGGCATATCCTAGGAAGCTGGGCATTATAGGAAATAACAGGATAAGTGGGTTAACCCACCTCCTTACAAAAGAATTGATTATTAAGAATTTTCTCAAGAGATATCACAGGTCTCCTGTAACTCAAATGAAACTATAAAAATACAAAGTATTTCTTTTCTCTCTGCAAATAATTTAGAATTACACTACAGAGAACCCAGAAATATATAAAGTGTCCCCAAAAATGTATACATACTTTAACAACTGTTATCTCCATTTTGAAAATGAAATGTATTTTAATAAACACTGCCTTTGTAATTATTCAAAGTGTGTGTATACATTTTTGGGGACACGGTATAAAAATCACATACTGCCTTCACTTTGCAGGCAGAGTAATGGCATGGCTTTACTGCTATCTTTCCTGTTGCAATTCAGTTTTATATTAAAACTAGTGCCCTGGTGCACAGATTCATGCACATTGAAAGGAAGTTAATTAAAAGGTGGCCAGCGGAGTGGGACTGGGAGAGATGGTCCCGACACGCCCTGGAGCCAACCTCCTGCTGTCCCTCCCTGGTTGTACCTGGGGAGGTGCTGTGGCTCGAAGAACATCTGGGGAGTGAGCGGGGTCCCTCCAGCAGGTGGGATCCCTCAGCCTGGCCTGTGGGGATCAGGCTGAAACCGGCTCTCCAACATCCCCTGAGGGGTCCCTGATTGCAAGAGGGTGGTTCTTGGGTGGCAGACCCTAGAATCGGGCTCCCTCCTCCCTGGTTCTGGGTGCATCACCTGAGAACCACACCTGCCAAGTCACTGCAGCTTGACAGTTCCTGCATTGAGTGTCTGCCCCTGGTAGTCAGTGCTCATCATAGCTACCAGTCAGATGGTCAAACGGTTGGATGGTTGCTTAGGCTTTTATATATATAGACTAGAGGCCAATGCACGAAAATTTGTGCAAGAGTAGGCCTTCCTTCCCCTGACTGCCGGTACCCGCTTCCTTCTGGCACCCGGGACCCGGGACTCTGGCTTCTGTCCTCTGGCTGCTGGCAGGCACCTGATATCCAGACTGCTTCCCTCTGGCCATCGGGAGGCACCTGGGACCCGAGCTGGCTTCCCTCCGGCCTCAGCTTCATCAGGAAGGATATCCAGTCTAATTAGCATATTACCCTTCTATTATTACAGAAAATGAGAAAAATAACTACTGCTTTATTCTTCTTAATGCACTCTTTAAAAACGTAGTATCAAACTCCAAATTTTTAAATGTGTATTGTCTTTATAATTATACTAGAATATAGTTTCATCAGGACAGGGACATTGTTTTGTAATTTAGTGTCTGAAATAGTGCAAGGCACAGTAAGTAATGAATAAAGGAATCAATGGATGAGTGAATGAATGAATGAATGTTCTAAGGAGTGTATTGGCTGTTTGTTCTACAATCCATGAAGGAAAACACGTGATATAGCACAGTGATTATAAAGGAGAAAAAGCGAAAAAAATTGTAGTCTTCCCCACTCCTCCTGTCCCCTCACCCCCCGCCCCCAAGCAAGGCTCATGTAGTATAAATAACAAATAGAATCCAAATTTTTTCATGCCTCTGACTTCCATTTTTGGCTTATAATTGGCTTAAATTTTAAAATGTGGAATGTCTGTTAGTAGATGATATTACAAAGGCAATATTTTTCAATTGATAGGGTATTAATATAAAGAGTTCTAAACAGAAATATGCCTTATATCCTGTAGTTTAAAAGCTACATGTTTTTCCCAATAGTTATGAAAACCCACTTTCCTTATGGGAAATTTCTATATGCAGGGAATAAGTGCATCATATGAGGCTTGAAGAAATTTTCTTTGATTATATCATTTCCTATTTTTGGCCTAGATTATTTATTTAGTAAAATGAAGTTAATGAGGTAAAAACTTTTCTGTATCTATATGCATACATAAAATATGTACATGTACACATATTTCTAATATTGAATAACTTAATCAAAAGAAAATGAAACAATTTTTAATCCAGACTCACTACTAAATATCTTATCTTCGAGAGGATGCAGCAAATGCTCATATTTAATTTCATGTCTTAATGAGATATAGTAAAGTGAAACAAGGATATATACAGATATGCAAATGTGAAGTTTTAATTTCTTTTTGAGGTGTGTTTGAGCCCTTAGGGGAAATTAGGTCATGAAAATTTATTCCTTCATCAAAAGAGTTATAATAATTTTCCATTCTGTCAAAGAATGAATTTTCCTTTTGGATTGATCTGTACCATGTAAAGAAATATCTTGAGATATCTAACGGTATCTATGTACCACTGAAAAGTGCCATCATGGTGTAAGATTGAATAGTTCTTAAACTTTTTTCAGGGGGTCAGAAAAACGTCATGATATTTTCCCCTATTTGTATGCAATTTCCATTTATAGTAAAATTGAACTAGGCATTTCCTCTACATATAAGTCAGATCTCATTTAGTCAGAGAACTAATTCAACTTGGCAGGATTTTTGACCACTATTAAAAATACATTTGGAGACTACACCCATCACCCAGACATTAGTCTGTAATACTATGCCATACTATAAGGAAGCAGGGCTCCTTGGAGAAATGGTTGTTTCTTAGAGGAGAAAAATATAAGGTGGGCCTGAAATAAAAATCTTGTTATGCCACCAGGTAAGGAAGAACTAAAGAAAAAAAATAAGAAAGAAAAGAAAATAAATACATGTGTTACAGGGCACAGGATCCAGCTTGAACGGGCTCCTACGGCCAAATATGGGAGAATCTGAGTACCTAAAATTAGGTCCAGTAATTATAAACTAGGGAAACAACCAGCAGAATGTATTCATCCACTCAGTCAGTAGATAAATAGATGAGTGAAGAATGAATGAATGAATGAATGAATGAATGTTGGAGAAGGGAACTTCTTATAGTTGAATGCTTGTAAATGTGGAGGGAATGCTGAAGTTGGAAAATTAGCCTTTGCAATCATTGTGGTAAAAGTCTGATGAAGAATGTATCATCAGTGGATCCTAACTCCACCAGGGGATCAGAATGTTTGCATGGTCTGAAAGGGTCTCCTCACAAACTATTTTTTAGATACATGAGAAAAATAATTGTCACATAATGGAGGACTCAGAGGACACTTTTATCAATGACCAAAATTAATATCACCAATAAGTGGCAGCTGGACATTGTATGTCACTCTGAAAGGACACAAAGCCACCGATGCAGTGTTCTAACTGGAAATGGAGAGCCTGCGTCTAATCATGAGGACATGTCAGATAACCTAAAATGAGAAATGAACTATTGGAAAAAAGGAGGACTCTAATTTTTGAAAGTGTTAATGTTGTAAGAGACAAAGAAAGGCCAAGGAATTTTTCCATTTCTAGCCTTTCTAAAGAAGGCTAATGAGGCTTAACAGCTAAATGCCATACCTGACTCTAATCTGGATCCTGTATTAAAGGAGAAAATATTATAAAGGACATAATTTGGTCAATTGACAAAATTAGAAGAATGATGGTTGACTACATAAAACTAATTTATCGATTTAATTGCTGAAGCTAGTATTTGTACTGTGATTTAAGTAAGATAATATTCCTGTTCAATGTGGGAAATATATACTGAGATATTAAGGAGAAAGCTTCACAAAGTATATCACCCTCAAATGTTTCAGGAAAAACACATACTCATACACATACACAATCTAATGATAAAGCAAATGGGATAAATTCTTAGCAGTAAGTGGAAAACCTGTGGATTTTTTTTTTTTTTACTGCTCTCAGTTTTGCAACTTTTTGTAAGTTTGAAATTATATCCAAATAAAATGTTTTAAAAATATCTTTATATCTTAAAACAGTTTTAAACTTAAACTCTGCTAAAATTATTTTAACGAAATAAAGCTTTAGACAAAAATGAAGCTTACTATATTAAATAATTCAAAATTTGAAAAGAAACAGTATATAACATTCTTTTTATGAAGCATTACATTTTATTGGTTTTAAAATATTATTTTTAGATGATTATGTGTCATATATATTTTTGTGTATTGTCTGAAAAACACTGATGTAAATATAGATGGAGCAACAGATCAATTCATAAAAGTAGATTCATTTAATATTCTCCTGAAGAACTAGTCATATTTTTAAAGGTTTTAAAAAGACACAGCTATAAAAGCTTTATTTTTCCACTTTATTTACTTTAGTTTTTCACTATTTCACTTTTTCAAATTACTTACTATTGGCTCTGATGAATAAAGTAATAATAGCTCTTATCTTAACCAAACAGAGGGTTGATGGTTGCAAAGATATTAAAACGCAACCTTTTTCTCCCACAGACACAAGATTCCCTTATCTGTTGTAACAAATACCTCTTCTGTTAATTGATATTTAGTTAATAAATGAATGTTTCTGTTCCATGATTTACATAAAAATATTTCAAACGACTCAGCTAAATGACACTCTGTGCTGACTCAGGGATGAAAGCCTTGATGTCATTCTTTGCTTGGAGAATATGAAAAATGATGGGCACTCTGGAATATTTCCATCTCATTTTCAACAAGACACCTAAAGTATGGTCAGTAGTGAGATTTTTGAAACATGTATCAATAGTGGCTAAGCCCTTTAAATTCCAAGTCATCCCACACCCCCAACATTAATGTTTTAAGGGACAGCCATCAGACTACACCATTGGTAGGAAAGTAATGGATTCATAGTGTTGCATTATTTATATACAGTTGTCATCACTCTGAAGACTGTTAATAAAAGCAAATCACACACATTTGCAATAACCAAAGTCCTTTTTATTTATGAAATTATATTATAAAGATTCTAACATTGCATATACACATAGTGAGTTTGTAAAGAAAATGTATTTGGATTCAATTAGATTATCACACAAAAGTTGGTAATAGTTGAGGTTATTTAATAATGAATTCTTTGAAAATATCTTGAAGTCAAATCTGCCACATATAGCTAAAATTTGAAGCTATCTAATCTAATAATAGACAAACAGGGTAATTGACCATACCTTTGCTAGTCTCCCATTGGCTAATCAGTGAGTTATGCAAATTATCCACCAACAAAGACGGTGGTTAATTTGCATACACAGCTCAGGCGGGAGCAGTGAAGGCACTGAAGGCAGCTCCAGCTGGAGAGAAGGCCTGGGTGCCAGGTGCTGGAGGAAAACCGGTGCCGGCAGCCAGGGGAAGGGAAGGCCTATTGCACGAATCTTTTTGTGCAACAGGCCTCTAGTCCTATATAATAAAAGTATAATACACAAATAGACCAAACAGCAGAACAACTGAACAACTGATTGCTATGATGTGCTCTGATCACCAGGGTCGCATGTGGAACATGGCGGGCATCTGCTGCGGCAGGATGGTGGAGCAGGTGAACGGAGGGTGCCAGACCAAGGCGGGGTACTGGTTGCTGTCATTGGAGCGAGCCTCTGGTGGTTACTGAAAATTCTTTGCTCCCGCACGCCATGGTCCTGCCGGGTGCTAAAACCTGCTGCCAGCTCTGGCCCTGCTTGCACCCACTGCTGGCGCCCTGGCCCCAATTTCTTGGGGCAGTCAGCACCTGCAAGCCAGGCAGCAGGAGCAGGGCTGCAGGCAGACAGGGGACCGGGGACCACAGGGGGAGGGGCTGGGTAGCGGCATGGAGGATGGGCCGAGGCCTGCTCCTGTGCCCACCTCAGCCTTGCAGCCCACAGTTCCTTTCAAGGTGCACGAATTTTTGCGCTGGGCCCCTAATTTCTATATAATCCAAACCATCAGATAATTCAATAAATAGCTCAAATATATCAATTTAGTTCTAAATAAGAAGTTTAATATTTATAAATATCCAGATAATTGGCAACCATTTTCAGTTCATTCAGTATATTAGATTCTCAGAACTTATTCATCTTGTAATTGAAAGTTTGCACCCTCTGGTCAACATCTACTCATTTTCCTTTCCTTCCAGCCCCTGCCAACCACGACTGTACTCTATGTTTTTATGAACATGATTTTTTCTTTTTAGATTCCATATGTAAATTATCCCATTTGTCTTTCTCTGTCTGGCTTATTTCACTTAGCCTAATGCTTTTCAGCTTCATCCATTTGTTGTCACAAATGGCAGGACTTTCTATAGATAAATATTTCATATATTTTAATATAGCATATAATATATCAATATGTCAATATTATATATATTACATTTTTTATCCATTCATCTGTCAACAGACTTATGCTGTTTCCATGTTATGGCTATTGTGAATAATGCTGCAATAAACATGGGAATTCAAATGTCTCTTGATATATATCTATTTTTTAATTAATTTATTTTTTGTTAATCTTCACTTAAGGATAACCTTCCTATGGTCCTTCAGAGAGAGTGGGAGGGAGCGGGAGAGACAGAGAGCGATAAGCTTTAATGTGAGAGAGACATATCGACTGATTGCCTCTGGCACGGGCCTCCGACCAGGGATAGGGATCAAGCCTGTAACTGAGGCACATGCTCCTGACTAGAATCGAACCCAGGACTCTTCAGTCTAATGTCCAATGCTTTGTCCACTGAGCAAAACTGGGCAGGGCTCACTGAGATATTGATTTCATTTCTTTCGGTTATAAACCCTGAAGTGGGATTGCTGAATCACATGACAGCTTCATTTTTAATTTTTTGAAAAACTTTTGTACTGTTTTCTATAATGGCTGTACCAATTTACATTTCCACTAATGGCGTACCAGTGTTCCCTTTCTCCATATTCTCACCAACATTTGTCCTCTCGACTTTATAATAGCTATCCTCACAGGTGTGAGGTGATATCTATCTCATTTTGGCTTTGATTTGCATTTCCTTGATGATTAGTGGTCTTGGTCACCTTTTCAAGCAGCCCTTGGCTATTTGTATATCTTCTTTGGAAAAATGACTATTTAGTCTCTCTGCTCATTTTAAAATCAGATTATTACTTTTTGCTACTGAGTTGTATGAGTTCCTTATAAATTTTTAATATTAATCCCTAACCTAATTAGACAGATTGCAAATATTTTCTCCTTTTCTGTAGGTTGCCTTTCATTTTGTTGATTGTTTTGTTTTTGGTGTAGTCCTAGTTGTTCATTTTTATTTTTTATTTTGTTGCTTGTCCATTTGATGTCATATCCAGAAAATCCTTGCAAGACTAATGTAGCCCTAGCTGGTTTAGCTCAGTGGATGGAGTATCAGCATACAAATTGGAGGATCCTGGCTTAGATTCTGGTTAGGGTGCGTGTGGGAGGCAACCCATGAATGTGTCTCTCTCACATTGATGTTTCTCTCTCTCTCTATCTCTTGCCCTCCCTCCACTCTCTTTAAAAATCAATAGGAAAATATTCTTGGGTGAGGATTAACAATGAGAGAGAGAGAGAGAGAGAGAGAGAGAGAGAGAGATTGAAGACTAATGTAAGACTAATGTAAAGGAGTTTTCCCTGTTTTCTTCTATGAGTTTTATGATTCAGGACTTACATGATCTATTTCAAGTATTATGGTTTTATAGTGTAGTGTGAAATCAGGAAGTGTGGTGCCTACAATTTTGTTCTTTTTCAGGATTGTTTAGGCAATTTGGATCAGTTTCTCCAGTGATCCTTTTTGTAT
>NW_006294998.1:1851548-1853164 GCF_000327345.1 Myotis davidii | reverse complement strand
CTTTCTTTCTTTCTTTCTTTCTTTCTTTCTTTCTTTCTTTCTTTCTTTCTTCTTTCTTTCTTTCTTCTTTCTCTTCACTATGTTGCAGTAGGCTCAGTGATTGAACTCTTAAACCCTCCCAGGGCTATTTTTGTTTATGAATGACTCTTTACATTTTATTTTTTCTGGGAGGACAAAGGCTAATATATCCTATTCTGCCATTTTGCTGATGTCACTCTGGGTAATGTAATGAGGACTGATACGTGCTAAGACTTCCAAAGGTAGGAAAATAGATGAATTTTATTTTATTACAGTGTCTAGTTTATTATAATATATATATATGGATAGCTTTATATATGAAATATATCATACCTATAATAATAAAAGCATAATATGCTAATTAGACCTGATGTCCTTCTGGACGTCCTTCCAGATGACATTTCAGATGAAGCCAAGGCTGCAAGGGAAGCCCAGGTCCCAGGTGCCAGAGGTAAGCTGGTGCCAGCAGCCAGGGGAAGGAAGGCCTACTCTTGCACAAATTTCATGCATTGGGCCTCTAGTATGTACATAATATATAATGTGCATATCAAATATTATATGGCTATAATATATGTACAATATATACATATTTATTTTTGTTTTGTTTGTTTTTTGTTGTTAATCCTCATCAGAGGTTATTTTCACCATTAATTTTTTGAGAGAGCAATGGGGGGAGGAGAGGGAGAAAGAGAGACATCGACTGGTTGCCTCCGGCACACACCGAACCCTGCAAACCATGTACATGCCTTGACCAGGAATTGAACCTGAGACTTTTTGGTCTTGCAGGGGTCGACATTTGTAACCACTGAGCAGCACTAGCCAGGGCTCTTTTAACAATTATTGCTCAAACACCTACTATGTGCCATCAAGAGTTTAAAAGCAACTGAACTGTAAGGAAGCCATGAGGAAAAACCTCACAGGTAAATTTGGAGCACTTAAAGGAGCTTCTCTATGGATAATTTCTAGAGCCCGTGACTTCTGGAAATGTTCTGTAACTGACATTTGCTAGATTGCTACTTGTCCCAAGCAAGTTGAAAAATGCCCTCTGCTGGAAGATGCAGTCCAGCCTCTTTCCATGGGCGCCCTGAAGGGAATAGGTTTGGCTCAGGCAGGACACAGTGTAGGGGCTGGGAGGTCAGTGTGAAGAAAGCAGCAACTTTTTAGAGGAACCATTCATATTGTTTTTCCTTTGAAACTTTATCCCCAAATTGCACTTACAATTTGGAAATTTTTCTTAGTTCCAAATACTTTGTTTTCATTTTTTGGAGATAGAAAACCATGAGAAATTTCATGCTGGAAGGAAGAATGTGAACGTTTGGCTTTTATTCCGTGAACTTCTGTCAGTGCTTGAAGTTATGCACATTTTTACTTCTGCCACTTATGAACTACTTAGGCACTGAGAATATTATCTTTAAGAGTCACTGAAAAATCACATTGTTTTCCTTACTCTCTCTTTTTTAATCATGCACTTATTCATCCCATATTTAGAAAGCAAAATAATTTCAATAAGCACAGCTAATCCATTGTTTTTGTCCACCTATACGTTTGAGGAAAATCTGTAAGTACATAATTTTTTATCTTTTCTTATTTTTGACTTT
>NW_006294998.1:1841889-1851201 GCF_000327345.1 Myotis davidii | reverse complement strand
CATGCTTGCTCCAAAAATAAAGCACATCCTTCTAACTGCAGTTATAATGACTTTTAAAAGGCAGCTGTGATTTTTAATTGAATACTCTCTTGCTAATCACAAATCTAAAGCAAGAATTACCTACTTACAGCTAGCTTTTTGGGGGTACACGCTGTTTTATGGATTTAATAAACTGGTTCCAGAAAGCATTCACTGGAAAATAAAATAGAAATTTCTTTTCACTCCTTCAGAGTGTAGCTGTGCCAGTAAAAAAAAAGAAAATAAATACTACAGTTTAAAGGGTTGATTAGTTTGAAACCAGACCTAATGGTATTATTTGACATGTCAACTTAAAAATTCTAGACATTTAATATTAGCTGATAAGAGTTGGGAAGAAGATAGAGAGGATGACAATTTTCTCTACCATTTCCGCCCCCCCCCTGAAATATATTGATACCTTTCACTTTTCTCAAAATAAGGATGGTTAGCCCTGGCCAGTTGGTTCAGTTGGTTGGAGCATCATCCCAGGTTTCAATCCTCAGTCCCAGCATGTTCAGAAGGCAACAGATCAAAATTTCTCTCTATTTCCCTTCCTCTTTCTAAAATCAATAAACATCCTCCAGTGAAGACCAAAAAGAAATCAATGAAAACATATCCTTGGGTGAGGATTAATAAAATAAATAAATAAGGGTGCATAGAAAGTGCCTATTGAAATAGTATCAGAAATGAATTGAGTTCTTTATAAATTAATCAAAAACTTCAGAAATAACATAATCAGTACCTAAGGCTACAAATGATTCACACAAAAAAAGTAAATGAATATTTTAAATTTTTTTCATGTCTTTCTCCAAATTAGCCTCTTTCGCAGACAGTGGGCTTTCTGCACTCCACGGGCCTTTGATTTGGAACTGCATCACTTGGGCAGAGAGGCTGTGTGCAAACCTCCCTTTAAAAAAAAACAATTATTTATGGCAGAGAGGAAGAAAGAGAGAGAAACATCAATGATGAGAGAGAATCGTTGATTGGCTGCCTCCTGCACACCCCAACTGCGAATGGAGCCCGGGACCCAGTCCGCAGGCCGGCTCTCTATCCACTGAGCCAAACCAGCTGGGGCAGAGCCTCCCTTTTTGTTTGGTGCAGATTCAAGCAGAGATGGTGAAGTTCCGACTCCTCAGCTGATTGCCTTCCCCAATTGCAACAAAGGTGGAGTAGGGAGTAGCAGTTGTTCCTAGGAACTTAATCCAGAGCAGAGTTTTCTCAGCCTAGTCCAGCCGTGGGCAAACTACAGCCTGCGGGCCGGATCCGACCCGTTCGGCTGTTCTATCCGGCCCGCGGAGCCGAAAGAGCGGAGGGTTCTCTTGCTCTCCCCTCTGCTCCTTCACCCGCAGCAGTGTTAACATGGCAACGTGGGGAAACACAGCCGCAGCTCCTTCTTCTGAGTCCAGTTTAAGAACCCATTGTGGCCCTCGAGTCAAAAAGTTTGCCCACCCCTGCCTAGTCACTTAAAAAACAACTTTAAAATAGAAATAGTATCAGTTTTGTGACTTCTTACTATATATTTTTTTCTTATGTTTCAAAACAAAGAGGCTTTTCAATATATATTCCACTGGGACATGAATTAAATATAAACGTGACAGCAATAAAATTACAAAAAAAAGAAAAGAAAAAGAAAAGGAAGACATCCAACTTTAAACCACGGAGGATTGAAAGAGGCTTAGCAATGGCTCTTAAGCGCTCCGCAATAAGTCTGAGCGTGAGGAGCAACAAACGTATCCCCAGTAGAAAACATGGGAATTCCAAAGGAGCACAGCATGTACCTGCCTATTGTAAGTGTAACTTGTATTATTTGAGATGCAAATAAGTCTGGACCTTATTATCCTGATGTGGACTGAATTGTGCTCCCTCAAAAGTCCTTTGTTGAAACTCTAGCCCCCAATGTAATTGCATTTGAAGACAGGCCCTTCAAGAAGATACTTAAGGTTAAATGAAGTCAGAAGGGTGGGACCTTAAATCCATAGGAGGGGGCTTAAGAAGATTATAAGAAGAAATACCAAAGATCTCTCATGTGAGGACACAGAGAGTGTGGGCATCTGAAAGCCAGAAAGATAGGTCTCACCAGAAACCAACCTTGTTTACCTTGATCTTAGACTTCCAGCCTTTGGAATGGTGAGAAAATATATGTCTGTAGTTTAAAAGACTGGTATTTTGTTATGGCAGCCTGAGCGGACTAATATGTGTCTGTTGTGCAAACACACCTTAGCAGTAATCAAAGGCAACCATTGTTTTTTGCAAAGGTGTTTGAAAACAAATCATGAATATTTTAAAGAAAAGGCATCAGAATTTTTAAAAAATATATTTTATTGGTTTTTTACAGAGAGGAAGAGAGAGGGATAGAGTTAGAAACATCGATGAGAGAGAAACATCAATCAGCTGCCTCCTGCACACCCCCCACTGGGGATGTGCCCGCAACCAATGTCATGCCCTTGACTGGAATTGAACCAGGGACCTTTCAGTCCATAGGTCGATGCTCTATCCACTGAGCCAAACCAGTCAGGGCAGAATTTTTATATCGAAATATATATATAGTTAGAGGAGGAGACGCAGACAAACATGAAAATAACAGCATGACAAAGACATCCTCCTTGCCCTAAGGGATGGGAATTCAGTAGAGGAGACAGAGATATAGAGGAATAGTTGCCATACAGTAGGATAGTATTTCTAGTCTATCAGTTTTTTGTTGCTGCCATAACAAGTTACCACAAGCTAACAGGCTTAAAACAAAATGTATCTAACAGTTTGATAGGTCAGAAGTCTAACATAGAATCTCCTGGCTAGAACCAGGCCTTGGGAACCGCATTCCTTACTGGAGGCTGGAGGGAGGAATTTGCTTCCAAGCTGACTCAGGTTTGGAGGAATATTCAGTTTTAAGAGAGTTGGGCAAGATCCTTTTTTCATTGCTGGATGGCAGTAGGGGCCATTCTTAGTATCTAGAGCAGTGGTTCTCAACCTTGGCTGCACATTAGAATCACCTGGGAATCTTTTTAAAATCCTGATTTCTGGGCCTCATCCTCTGGAAACTCTGTTTCTTTGTTACTAATGTTGTGGCCCCACTTCATAACAAAGAAACAGAATTTCCAGAGGATGAGCCCAGAAATCAGGATTTTAAAAAGATTCCCAGGTGATTCTAACGTGCAGCCAACATTGAGAACCACTGGTCTAGAGACTGCCTGTATTCACTGTCCCATGGCCCCCTTCATCATGAAAGGCAGCGAAGTCAGATCCAGTCCTTCTCACAGGTCGAATCTGTCTGACTTCCTTTCCTGTTTCATCTGTCTTGCCTGACTCTTTTACCCTTTTCTCTGGCTTTAGAGATCTTGTGATTATGTTGGGCCTGCCTTATCTTAAGGTTAGCTGATTAGGAACCTTAATTCCACCTGCAGAGTCCCTTCACGGTAGAACCTAGATTAGATGATGAGCATCTTGGGGGGAGGGTGAGCATCTCTAGAATTCTGCCTCCACAGATAGCATCTGTGGGCATGTTACTTGGAGGTTACATTCAGAACTCTGCACTAGGTTGTCCAAGAGTTGCACTCAACCACTAATATTGTCATTGCGATGCCTGACCCACCAATCTTTTTGCCACCACTGCGGTGGCTATTTTCAGCACCATGACTCCTATCAAAGGAGGTTATTTAGAGAAAGATCATTTTAGCTTTACTCTTTTCTTTAGCAGCCTCCTTGTCCTGGGACTCAAGCAGGAGTCCTTAGGCATTTGGCCAGAGAGCAATCTGATATAAAAATACTGTGCGTAATGTTTTCCCTGTGACGACAATCCTTTATCCTTGAAACCATCTTCTACACATCCGTTTTCTCCCCTGAGAATGTGTTCTTCTCCAGAAGGCCTCTTGTTCTCATGTCAATAGACTCCTGCCATTCCTACCTTTTCGTATAGATAGGTTTGCTGAGATGTGTCCGAGTATTAGGATAAACAGAGATCCGGTTAATAGTGAAATCCTTGATAGACCACGCAGCCAAGATGTACACTGCAACCTCCGTTTTCCTCAGATTGTGTGTATAATTTGTTTGGACTCCCCATTACATGGTCTGTGAGAATTCAAAGCCCTCCCAATGGTTTGCACAATTTCCCCTCCAGCACACTTCCTCTTGGTCCTGCCTCTCCCTTCCCCTATATTCCTGTACTTTTATCAGTTAGGGCTTGCTTTCAGCAGTGTGTGACAGAAACCCAGCAGCAATGGCTCCATCAAATAAGGGATAATTGTCCTCAGTCTGGCTCTATCATGTCATCATTGCCTCTGGTCTTTTCTTCTTTCTGCTCCTACACCCCCAGTGGATGGCTTTTCTCCCTCTGGTTGCAAGATGGCTGCGTCACCTTCAGTGTCCCAACTGCACTTGCAATAGGAAAAAGGAAAAGGAATTGAAGAACCACCTACCTGACAAACCCCAAATCACCAGCAGTCCTCCATGTGTTCTCCATTGGTGTGAATTGTTACCAGTCACACTTAACCCTGAATAAAAGAATGTTCTGTTAATTAAGAAGAGCGTATGGTTACTCACTGAACATCAGCCGGGGCTGCCACAATGAGTTTCTTCTCACTTCTAATTTAAACCAACTTGCGCAAACTGGCCTGCCATTCATCAGTTCCCACCCAAGATCACTCCACACCAACATTTCAAGAGTTTAATACTTTTAAGGAAGAGCTGAGGTATCTTCCAGGATGGAGTTGTTTATCAAATGTCTTGCTGGCTCCATAGACTACTCTCTGTTACTGCTCATTTCCCATGACCTGGGCCATTCTCTCTTACACAGAATTCCTAAGATGAGTGCCTATGCCAGACATTAATACAGTAATTTTTCACTCTGCTACATACGTGGTGCATTGATGTAAAGAAATAGATTTTTACAAAAAGGAAACATTCATGCTCTACATTTACCTTGTCAAATAATATTGTTTCCCACATTCCTATCACTGCAATCTTCAGGAAGTCAATATCACCATCCAAATTGAGGAAAACTGTTGTCATGCTATAGTTTAAAACTAGTCGTGTGGACTTCAATAGATTTCTAAAATCCAGCAGGGTGGTATCAGGCAGAGAAGAAAGATTGAGGAGGAGGGGGAGAACATGCAACCTAATCTGGCAGACAATTATAACCAAATGGTAGGTAAGACCAAAGGGAGAATGTAATTACCTCACACTCTTCTTTTGGATGTAGGTAGGCAGTTCTGTCTTGTTTGTAACGCCTCAGCAAAAGGTCAGTCCCCTGGGAGACTTAGACACACTCACTTTCACTTTTCTGCCACATTACAAGATGTTCTTTTAACATAAAGGCACTAGTTCACATTAGAGAATTTGTTCCCTGTCATTGTGCTGGGGATATCCTTAACCACCCTTCCAAGAGGTGCTTTAGGAAACACCACCTCCCCAGGGGAGCTTTCAAACCTTTGCCCACCCAGTCCAGTCCCTCACAAATTCATGTTTCAGTTATGTGCTTTTTCTATGTGTTCTTATACTTCCTATGTTTTTTTTTCTTTCCGGTGTAACTTTATATACAGGTATAATTATTCATTTTATAAGGTATTAGGTCAATAGTTTATTGGGTATATATTATGAAAGTATGCACTGTGATGGATAATAGGGTCAAAGATGAATGAGAGAGAGAGTTGCTTTCAAGGACTGAATAGTCTACCAGGGCAGATAAATAACAGGAAAAGATAAATGCTATAAGATATGCAAAGAGGAGAGTTACCTAATAAAACTGAAGGAGTTAGAGATGGTTTTCCAGAGAGGGCTCCTAAGATAAGACCCGAAGAATAAGAATCATCTAGCAAAAGAGAAGGTACAAGCAGAGGGTACATCATAGGCAAAGATATATGGCACAGGTTGGGCTGTGAGAAGTCAATGTGGCTGCAGGGGAGGGCTATCCTGGCAATGGTGGGCAAAGGAGATTTATTCATGATGGTTGTGTGTCCCAAGTTCAAGTTTCTACTGAGACCTATGGAAGCCATGAGAGGTTTTAAGTAGGGGTTTGATAAGATCATTCACACATGGATGCCACAAAAATGCATTTGTTTTTCCTTTGAAATATTGATTTAAACATGATCACTGAATTAAAATAATATATTTTCTGTTCTGTCTTGTCTATTAGACTATGAATTTCTTAGAAGGCAGGGACAATGTTTTCTTTGTATCTCTTCACTTAGCAAAGCTTTCACACACAGTAGGAAGGCATAAATGTCTGTTGAATAAATGAATAAAAATATGAATAGGGGAAGTTGGATGAAAAGAAAAGTGAACTAGTTAAATATATTCGGAGATGTTGTTAAATTACAAACAGAATGGGAAAGGCTGATACTTCAATGTCACTAAAAGCAAAACTGATGCCTCCTAATCCTGAAGATACCGCAGCTTGAGGCATGGAGCTATTTTTCAATGTCTTAAATCTTGAAGGTAAAAATACTTTTACAGTATGATGAATAGAAATTGTTAACAAATTTTGGCAAGGAACAAGATGAATTGTTAAAAAGTATTTTCTTCCTAATGCTATCATAAAATGCAAATACTACTATTATCATTAACTATATGATAGTTTAATCATTAAACTATAATATTAATAACACAATATCCTCCTATTCAATTCTATTTCATTTTATCTTAATCTGTTTTTTTATTGACATATAATTGACATATACTATCCTGTTAGTTTCAGATGTACATCATAGTGATTCAATATTTATATGCATTATGAAATGACCCCCATGATAAATCTATTTACCATCTGTCACCAAAAAAAATTAGTACAATATTACTGACTATATTATCTTGCTGTAGATTATATCATCATGATTTATTTATTTTGTATACACCACCCACCCCCAATTCCTTTCCCACCTCTGGTAATCACCACTTTGTTTCCTTATCTAGGAGTCTGTTTCTGTTTTGTTTTAATTATTTGTTTGCTTTGTTTTTCAGATTCCACATTTAATTGAAATTCTATAGCATTTGTCTTTCTCTGTCTGACTTATTTCACTTAGCATAATACCCACTAGGTTCAAGATTTTATTCCTTTTTTGGCAGAATAATATTTTATGGTATATATCAATGTATATACATCTATATATAGAAAAGACTAAGTGATTATCCAACTGTTCCACCATCCGACCAGTACCTATGATGCACAATGACCACCAGGGGGCAGATGCTTAAGCAGGAGCTACCAAGCTGTGTTGACTTGGCAGCTATGGATCTTGGGTGACACACCCGGAACTAGAGAGGAGGGAGCCCAATTCTGGGGTGCATCACTCAAGAACCACCCTCTTGCAATCCGGGACCCCTCAGGGGATGTCAGAGAGCTGGCCTGATCCCCACAGGCCAGGCCAAGGGACCCCACTGGTGCATGAATCTGTGCAGTGGGCTTCTAGTATATACATGTAAATAATGCAATGAATATATATGAATTAGTGTTTGTTTTCTTCAAATAAATACCCAGAATTGGTATTGCTAAATTATACAATAGTTCTATTTTTGATTTTTTGAGAAAAACATGATTTTCAATAAGAAAAAAAAATCTTTGGTTAGGACAGGGACATTTTTTTGAGGTAAGTATTTATAACTAAATTTTATGGAACATTTAGATTTCTAGATTTTACACCAGATATACTATCCATCCTGTTCCACTTTTAAGATTGTGTATAGGAGCAAGTAGTAACCAGCTTCCATATTTGTAATCTACACTAATAAGAGACAAACAAGCAAATTAACTGTACCTTCGCTATACCTTAAGCCATGCCCACCAGCCAATCAGAGAAACTATATGCAAATTAACCCAACCAAGATGGCAGCCAGCAGCCACGGAGCTGGAGTGAGCAGGAGGCTCAGTTGCCCCAGAGATGGAGGAATCCAAGCTTCCCGCCCACCCTGGCCAGCTCTGAGCTCTACTCAAGACTACAAAGTTTCAATTATAGAAGGTAAATAAATCCCAGAATAAAAAAAAGAAAGAAAGAAAGGAGAAGCTGGGAGCTTCCATTGCCAGGGTGCTTGACCAGCCTGAAAACGGCCCTCAGCCCCTCACCCAGATGGACCAGACACCCCAGTGGGGATGCTCACCCTAAAGGGGGTGTGGCCAGCCTGAAAACAGCCATCAGCCCCTCACCCAGGCTGACCAAACCTCCATGGGGTGAGTGTCCCCACTGGGAGGGACTTGACCAGCCTGCAAACAGCCATCAGCCCCTCACCCATGCTGGCCAGGCACCCCAGTGGGGACCCCTACCCTGAAAGGGGTGTGACCAGCCTGCAAACAGCCATCAGCCCCTCACCCAGGCTGGCCAGGCACCCAGCGGGACCCCCACCCTGACCTGGGACACCCTTCAGGGCAAACCAGCCAACCCCACCCACGCACTAGGCTTTTATCCTATATAATAAAAAGGTAATATGCAAACTGACCCTAACAGCAGAAAGACAGGGAATGACTGGTCACTATGACACACACTGACCACCAGGGGGCAGACCCTCAATGAAGAAGCTGCCCCCTGATAGTCAGTGCAGTTTCACAGGGGGAGCTCTGCTCAGCCACAAACCAGGCTGATGGCTGCCAGTACAGCGGTGGTGGTGGGAGCCTCTCCCACCTCCTCAGCAGCACTAAGGATGTCCAACTGCAGCTTAGGCCTGCTCCCTTCTGGCAAGTGGGCACCCCCCGAGGGCTCCCTGGCTGCCAGAGGGATGTCTGATTGACAGCTTAGGCCCAATTCCCCAGGGAGCAGGCCTAAGCCAACAGGTGGCCTTCCCCTGAGGGGTCCCAGACTGCGAGAGGGCACAGGCCAGGCTGAGGAACCCCCCTCCCCCCAGAGTGCACAAATTTTTGTGCACTGGGCCTCTAGTCTATATATATAGAAGCCTAAGCAAGCATTCGACTGTTTACTGGTAGCTATGATGTGCACTGACCACCAGGGGGAAAACACTCAATGCACAGGCATGGAAACATGCAACAGACTGATGAAACTCAGAGGGAAGGGGAGGAGGTGGGAGGACAGGAAGAGATTAACCAAAGATATTATATGCATACTAGAGGGTCATCCCCCAAGGGATCCTGGATTGCTAGAGGGCACAGGCCAGGCCGAGGGACCCCACCAGTACACGAATCCGTGCACCGGGCCTCTAGTTTTATTTGTATTTCAGGAAGGGTAAATACATGCAAAAATAGTAAGTGGAAAAAAAATAGTAAGTGGAAAATGGCTATGATCTCTTTTAATTAACCATGACAGTGAGAATTCTAATTATTTAAGACCAAAAATCTCTAACTAAAATTGAACCACATAT
>NW_006294998.1:1838813-1841819 GCF_000327345.1 Myotis davidii | reverse complement strand
AACAGCTTCAAGGTAACTAGTCTTACAAACTTGCATTTATAAAATACAACAAATTTTATATAAGGTTATAATCTTTATTACAAGGACCTTCAAATGCTTTATGGACAGATTAATCCTCATAACCTCCAATTGGGATATGGCAAGTATTGTCTTCAGCTTATGGAATGACAAATGGAGTCATCTAAAGGTCTTGGCTTGTCTCCAGTTAACAAACTGGAACCTGAAAGGGAAGGAAAAAAGCACCTTAAATCTGCTGCCTTTTCAGTCACTAAAGCTTGGCAGCCATCTAGACGGTAAATTATAACATTTATTCCCTCCTGAAATTTATTCATGGGAGATGTTTCCCTATTGGTAGATTTCAAAATGTATGCTGCTTAGGAAAGAAACATGTTTTTCTCTATCTGGGATTTTCCCTAGTTGAATTTGAAAATGCTAATGGTAAAATACAAAAAAACAAAATCCCACCAACTTTGCTGTCTCATTTTTAAAAAAAATTAAACGAGTGTATCACTTAACAAAGTTTGTATTTTAAAAGCCTACTTTTCATGCTTCAAGTTATTATTTTTGTTTAAAAAATTAACTACTTTGATTAAAATGTCTATTAAATATATCATGCATTCATATAAAACTATAAATATGACATACATATGGTAAAAAGATATATGTATGCTGCAAAAAAATAGTAAAACCAACAACTCTATATCCACAACCCAGCTTAAGAAATACATTGCCAATAACTCTGAAGCTCTCTTTCTTCATCCCCAGGGTTAACCACTGAATGATGTGCTTATCATTTCTTTGATTTTCTTTATAGCCTTACTGCATCTGAATGTATTGCCTAAACAACAAAAAAACATATTGTTGAATTTTGTCTGTTTTTGAACTTCATATCAATGGAATTATACCATATGTATTCTTTTGTGATTTACTTCTTATGTCATTTTAACTCTAGTACTTAATTTCATTATATATATACTATAATTTATTTTTCCATTATATTGTCAATTGACATTTCTATTATTTCTACTTTCTTGCCATCACAGACAATGTTGCTATGGAAATTTCTGGAAGTAATTCTTATCTTAGCTTGAGTTCCCCTTAAATCTGCTTCTTGTATTAGATAGTTTATTTAGAAAGTCATCTGAGAACCAAGAATAAGGAACCAGGAATGTAAAACAGAGAAGGAGAGGATGAGGTCTGTAATGGATTAAATGTTTATGTAACCCCCAAATCTATATGTTGAAGCCCTGACCCTGGTGTGACTGAATTTGGAAATAGGGCATTTAAGGAAGGTTAAATCAGGTCTAAGGGTGTGTCCTTATAAGAAAAGGCACCAGAGATCTCTTCTCTCTCCCTGCCTTGGGAGGACCATCAAGCAGATGGCCCTCTAGAAGCCAGGAAGAGAACTCTCACCAGAAACTGAATCTGCCAGCATATTGATATGGGACTTCCAGCCTCCAGAACTATGAGAAAATATATCCCTATTGTTTAAGCCACCCACTCTGGCATTTTGTTATGACAGTTCGAGCAGACTAAGGCATTGCACATCACAGTGAGCGAAGGCAGAAAGGCGCTCTGGCTGGAGCGAAGGCGGTGCCAGCAGCCAGGGGAAGGAAGGCCCATTCTTGCACAAATCTTCATGCATCGGGCCTCTAGTGTTTGTATAAAGTAAGGGTCAAACTTCATTCTTTCACATGTCTATATCCAGTACCCTTTGTTGAAAACACTATTCTTTTTCCACTGAATTGTTGTGGCTCCCTTGTTGTAAATCAATTGACCATAAGTATGAGGATTTACTTATAGACTCTCATTTTATTTCATTGATCTATATGTCAGTTCCACATTGCCTGAATCTTTACCTTTGTTCTTCCTTTTCCAGATTGTTTTGGCTATTCTTGATCCCTTGCATTTTAGGATCGGCTTTTCAATTTCTGCAAGGAAGCTAGTTGGGACTTTGATAGGGGTTGCACTAAATCCATGGTCGGCCAACTGCGGCTCGCTAGCCACATGCAACTCTTTGGCCCCTTGAGTGTGGCTCTTCCTAAGCCTTAGGAGTACCCTAATTAAGTTAAGAATGTACCTACCTATATAGTTTAAGTTTAAAAAATTTGGCTTTCAAAAGAAATTTCAATCATTGTACTGTTGATATTTGGCTCTGTTGACTAATGGGTTTGCTGACCACTGCACTAAATCTTTAGATCAATTTGAAGGAGTATTGCCATGTTAACAATGTTAAACTTTCCAATCCTTGAATATGGTATAACTTTCCATTTATCTAGGTCTTCTTTCTACAGTGTTAGTTGTTTTCACTATATAAGTCTTACACTTCTTTTCTTAAATTTATTCCTAAATAGTGAATTCTTTATATGCTATCAAAATTTCACTTTCAGATTGTTCATTCCTAGTGTACAGAAATAAAATTGATATTTGTATATTAGTCTTATACCTAGAACCTTACTAAACTTGCTTATTAGTACTAATAATTTATAGTGGATGCCTTAAAATTTTGTATGTGCAAAATCATGTCATCTGTGAATATAGTTTTATTTCTTCCTTTTCTGTTTGGATGCTCTTTGTTTCTTTGCCTTGCCTAATTGTACTGACTAGAAACTTTTGTACAGTACTGAATAGAATTGACAAAAGCAGATATACTTGTCCTGATTTCAGTGAGAAAGCTTTCAGTCTTTCACCATTAAGTATGTTGGTGACTGTGGGCTTCTTGACAATGCTCTATATGAGACTGAGGACATTCTGTTCCTCTCTTAGTTGGTGAGCATTTTTTTTTTCTTCTTAGATACTTCATGTAAGTGATCATATAGTTACAATATTTTCTTTCTTTTTCTTTCTTTCTTTCTTTCTTTCTTTCTTTCTTTCTTTCTTTCTTTCTTTCTTTCTTTTTTTATTTTCTCTTTTCATTGTCTCTTTTTGAGAGAGAGAGAAAAAGAGAGAGGAAGGGAGAGGGATAGAGAGATAGAAACATAGATGACAGAGAAACATCATCGATAG
>NW_006294998.1:1832302-1838024 GCF_000327345.1 Myotis davidii | reverse complement strand
GTGTGGTTTTGAGCTCTATATCTTCCATTTCTGACATTTCCGTCCTGTTTCTTTGTCTCCGCATTTTTTTTTATCTTTTCTTGGTGCACCCCCTAGTGGTATTTGTTCGAAGTCTTGTTGTAGTTAAGCCTTGATTGATGTCGGGAATACCTGGGGTGATCTGACCTCCAGGCTAACTGGCTATATGGTGAGCATTTTTAATCATGAAAGGATGTTGAGTTTTTGCAAATGCTTTTGACCCTTCTATTGAAATGATTATATGGCATTTGTCTTTAATCCTATTAATATGATGTATTACATTGATTGATTTTCATTGGTTGAACAATGTTGCAATCCTGTGTTTTATTCCATCTGGTAATAGTGTACAATCCTTTTTATATGTCACTGGATTGGTTTACTAGTATTTTGTAGAGAATTTTCCTGTGTACTTTCATAAGGAATATCAGCCAGTACTCTTTTTAAAAAATGAGATCTTCTTCTGGTTTTGGTATGAGGGCATGACTGAATTCTTAGAATGAGTTGTAAAATGTTACTTTCTCTTCCAGCTTTTTGAATGAGTTTGTTAAAGATTGTTATTCATTCTTACTTAAACATTTAGTAGAATGTGAATTGTGAATAGATTTTGCCCACAGATGTTCTATCATTATGGTACATTGGGTGTTGAAGTATGCATGTACTGTATTATTGTTGAATTACCTGTATATCCCTTCAAATTTGTATGTTTTATGTCTTTTCTATTCCTTGTTTCTTCCATTATTACACTCTTTTGTGTTAAATAGATATTTTCTAACATACCCTTTTCATTCCTTTATTTCTTTCATATATAAAGATAAATACCTGTATTTATTTATATACAACCTCTCAGATTATAATTATCACCTTAATTTATAACAATTTAGTTTAGATTAATACACATTTATTTTCAATACTATCCAAAAATTTAGTTCCATATACATACATTCACTCTTCCCTCCATTGTGCTATTATTTCCATTGAAATTACATCTCTATATAAGTCCATCAACAGTTTCATCATTACTCGTTTATATAGTTGTTTTTTAAAAATGTTAAGAGAAAAAATAGAAAAAAAAAACAAAATACATTTATATTATCTTTTATATTTACCTTTATATTTACTTTTTTAAAAAAATATATTTTTATTGATTTCAGAGAGGAAGGGAGAGGGAGAGAGAGATAGAAACATCAATGATGAGAGAGAATTGATCAGCTTCTTCCTGCACGCCCCACACTGGGATCAAGCCCACAACCCAGGCATGTGCCCTTGAGTGGAACTGAACCCGGGACCCTTCATTCCACAGGCTGACACTCTATCCCTTGAGCCAAACCGGCTAGGGCACCTATATATTTACTTTTGTCAGCGTTCTTTATTCATGTGAATTAGGGTTAGTCTAATGTTCTTTTATCTTATCCTGAAAGATCTTTTCACTTTTTTTGTAAGGATGGTCTGCTAGCAACAAATTCTCTTAGTTTTGTGTTATCTGGGATGGACTTAATTTCTCCTTTGGATTTTAAAAGTTCGTTTTGCTGGATATAAAATTCTCATTTCGTAGTCTTTTTCTTTCAGCATTTGAATATATAATCCAATTGCCTTGTGGCTTCATGATTTCTGATGAGAACTCAGACATGGATTAGAAAACTGTGGTACATCTACACGATGGAATACTCGGCGGCGGGAAGGCCGGGGAGGGTTGGGGGGCAGGAGGAAGGGGGATAAGAGATCAACCGAAGTACTTGTATGCATGCATATAAGCATAAGCAATGGACATAAGACACTGGGGGATAGGGGAGGCTAGGGGAATGTCTAGGGTGGGGGGAAAAATGGACACATATGTAAGACCCTTTGTAATAAAAAATTAAAAAAAAAGGATTCCTTGTACATGATGAGTTTCTTCTCTATTTCTGCTTTTAAGATTCTCTCTTGTCTTTTGACAATTTGATTATGATGTGTCTAGGTGTGGATCTCTGCGTTTATCCTACTTTAGCTTTTTTGAGGTTCTTGTATTTGTAGGTTAACGTTTTTCAAATTTGGGATGTTTTTTATCCATTGTTTCTTCAAATATTATTTCTGCCTTGTCTCTAGTTTTCTGAGTCTCTGCTCCTTTTTAAAATGCTTTTAACTTTCTGTTCCTTGGACTAAATAATCTCAGTGGCCAATTTGCAAGTTTGCCTATTCTCTCTTTATTCAGTTTAAATCTGCTATTGAGACTACCTAGTAAATTTTTTTATTTCAGATAGTGTACTTGTTTACAATCTAATTTTCCCCACCAGAATGTGAATTCTTAAGAAGAAGGATGTGGTCAGATCATTTCTTTTTATCTCTAGCACTTGGTGTCTAGAACATAGTGGGTGATCTGTGAATAAATTTGAATTAGTAAGTGAAGTATATTAAATAAATGTGAAAAAAGGTTCATATTCAAATATTAAGTACCATGCAAACACAGATAGACACAGTAGATTCTCTGGGAATTCCTATATCATTTAAAGAAACTGAAACTTTTTATTATATGGAATTAGCTTTAGAACAAATAAAAAGGTAACAAAGTTCTTAAATTATTCTATAATAAAACTTATTCTATAAGACAGCATAGCATATTTATCAGAGTGAAAGCTTCTGAATGAGTCAGGCAAATTCAAATTCTTGCTCTGCTGTTTACTAATTGTGTAACTTTGGTCAAGTGGTAACTTTTAACTTAAATTTCCTCTCCTATAAAATAAGAAGTTATGCTATAAACATGAAATAGCATACAAATACATGGAAAAGAATTGGCATAATTCTAGACATATAGGAAGCATACAATACATCATCTATACTAATAATAAAGGAATATGCAAATTGACCAGGACACCATCACAGTAACAGTAACAACCAAATAGCAGGCTGCATGGGGCAACCAGGTTGGCGGGGGAGCAGTTAGGGGTGATCAGGCTGGCAGACAGAGGCAGTTAGGGGTGATCAGGCTGGCAGGCAGGTGAGCAGTTAGGAGCCAGCACTCCCAGATTGTGAGAGGAATGTCTGACTGCTGGTTTAGGCCCAATCCCTGGCAGTCTTATGTCCCCCAAAGGGTCCTGGATTGGAGAGGGTGCAGGCTGGGCTGAGGGGACCCCCCCCGTGCACAAATTTCATGCACCGGGCCTCTAGTATCATTAATAAAATGATTAGGATTCCACTAATAAGAAAACCATACATCAACCTCATCAATGTATATAGACATAAAATTCTTAAATAAAATGCTGTTTCATATAACTTAATAGATAAAAAATATTTCCTTATAACCAAATAAATTTTTTCCCAGAATTCAGGAATGTTTTAACATATGGGATTCTAAAAATAGAACAAATTTCTTTGCTTCTGTTCTTTTCTCTACATTGGTATCATGTTGATAGCACTGCCAGATTACTTCTCCTAAGATATTGTACACATTGCTTTGTTAATCTATAAGGTTCCCCGCTCCCCCTATAGTATTTGCATTATCTGTAGAATCAAATGCTTAATTTTAATTCAAGCCCACATCTATATTCTGGTTCTCAACATTTCCTTTATGTTTTTCTTCAGATATTTTCCCATGCTAACTTTGGACCTGAAGTAATGTAGATCACCCTTCTTTTTCCAACTGTCTTATGCTTCACTCTCTCTTTGCTTTTGTTCATGTTATACCAGACACCTCCATGATTCCTTTGGATCACTTCCCTAAATCTGTATACAGTCATACAACAATTACATTTTTGCTGAATTTTCCTACTGTCACAGTTGATTGTCAATTTAATGCTGTTACTACCTGAAGGACCTTTCATGTCCTTTCTTTCACAGGTTGCAGACTTCTGTAGGAGAAAGGTCTAGTTACTTCTGTAGATTCCATGTGCAATGCTTCAGGTTACTGAGAAAATATTTGCTGATTTTAAAACCATCTTTCTAAATCATGCTTTGTAAAAGTTCAGACTTAGCTAGTATTCTTTTCCAATTATAGAGAAGCCACTTGTCACTTTTTTGGGAACGTGATGTGCTCTAATAACATGCATCTGTTGCAAGTTATGTTCTAATATAAACCTAAAATTTTAAACTCTATGCTTGTTCAAAAGGTGAGCTTATCAAGGAGCAGATGTGTCTGTTCCACTGTATGATGGTTGCCATAGAAACGATCAGGGCTAAGTTATTAATTTGGTGATTTTAGGGTAAGGGGATGAAGAAGTTTAAAATGATATACTCTATGTAATGTAAATATAAAACAGCAATTGTAAGAGAGAAAACTTAAGGGGAGGAATAATTGCTGAGTTTCTATTGTCTTTTCTTTTTATCTGGTGCAGGATATCTGGAGTGAGGAGAGTGCTGAAGAGATTCTGTTTTTGTTTGTTTGTTTGTTTTTTTAATATCTACCACCATTTTCCAGGAGTAGCTGTTTTGTTTGTATTATATAGGACTGAGAAAAAAAAATGAAATGAGGAAACATTGGCTATCTCCTTTCAGAAGAATAAAACCAAATGCTTTTGTAGCTACTGTATGTTACCTGACAACAAAAAAAGTAGAAAAAACTGTTCTGCTCTTAGCAAAGGCTAGAACAGGAATCCTGTAAAGCATCAATAATAATTGAGAAAAAATAAAATGGATGGCTAGTGATCTCTTATGTTTCTTGTAAGATTTACTTCTTTAAAATTTTACTGCTTCATTCAGTAATGGCTATGTTTCTGATATTATAACAAATTATTTAATGTAGACATGTATCACTTTGACCCTCTCTCAGATACCTTATGTTACAGAAATGTAGATATCTGATCATAAAGATTTTAGAAGCTACTACTTTTCTTGTGACAGTATATTTGAAACAAAAACAAAGGAACTATAAAGAAATAAACAGCTTCTTGAATATTGAACTTGTGAATCTATCTCTATTAAGTCATAATGTCAACATTCAGCAATCATGTCAAGAAGTCTATCTTATATTTAATCAGAACCCTTATATTTCAACCTTTATTATGCAGTGTGTCAGTGAAGAATTCATCCTTTTATCAGGACGGATTTACCATGCATAGATCCATTCCAAGGCCCTGGGAGGGATTCTAGCATTGTTTGCACATGCTCATATATTTTGTTATTTTAATTGCATTCAGTTAAAGTGCTATTACTTTGTGTTCATATGTACTATGTATCATATATATATATTCATTCGTAATAATGTAATAGAAATGCTCTGTACGTATTCTGTAACTACTGAGCACTTAAAATGTGGCTAAGGAATTGAAATATTAATTTTATTTCATTTTAATTGATTTGCATTTACATCAACATTGCTGCACATTGCTAATAACTCCCATATTGTTTATGCTCTTAGTCAATTCTGAGAAGACTCCTTCTGTCTTATCTGTATCTCTATGTAGTCACTGAATGTAGATTTTTATGTCTTTATTCATTAAAGCCCTAACTTATGACTAACATAACTATATTATTAAGAAGGTTGTGTTTTATTTTTAACTAGAGGCCAGACGCACAAAATTTGTGCAAGGGGCTTGGCCCTTGCCACCATGGCGGCTGCCTCTGCCTCGGCGTGGTGGCAGACAGGGGCCTCAGGCTTGGCCCCTGCCACCACGGCTTTGTCTGGAAGGTTGTCTGGAAGGATACCCAGAAGGATGTCCGGTCTAATTAGCATAGTACTCTTTTATTATTATAGATAATATTTCAAATTAAGCATTATTATATTCTGATGATCATG
>NW_006294998.1:1828382-1831777 GCF_000327345.1 Myotis davidii | reverse complement strand
AGGGGAATATTGGAAGTTCTAGCCAGAGCAATTAGGCAACAACAACAAAAAGAAAGAAAAGACACCCAAATCAGAAAGAAAGAAGTACATTTGTCACTATTTGCAGATGACATATATAGTAAGTCCTCAGGTCACTTCGGAGATCCGTTCCTACGGCGTGACGTAACATGTAAGTCGGAACCCACCTGCATAAGCACCTACATAACTCACATGGAGCACATACACAGCAGTAATGAAGTGAAAGAGTAAAAAAACTTTAAAAAAAAGGTAACAATTCCTGACCTTTATTTGTGGTAAATAAATAAGAAAAAACATAAAGCACATATGCACATGTGTCAAAATGATGGAAATTTCTTTAATGTAAATAAATTAGAGATGGCAACATAACCACAAAATGATATATGTCGAGTCTGACATAACCCGAGGACTGCCTATATGGGGTCACTGGCAAAGTCTCTCCAAATTCAAGAAGATTGAAATCATATCAAGCACTTTCTCAGACCATGATTGCATAATATTAGAAATCAACTACAATACAAACAATCCAAAAAACTCAAACACTTGGAAGCTGAATAGCATGCCATTACCAAAAAGATCAAAGAAAAAATTTACTTAGAAACAAAACAACAACAACAAACAAACAAAAAACACCACAAAGTAATAAACGCCTTTTTGGAGGCCCAAAGTAAATTAATCTGATCTTTTGATTTTTAGATTCCTAACTTTTATGGCAGGATTAGCAGTTTCTGTGAAAATATAATCTCTTTCATCAAAGTTATATATGAATATAAAAAAAATCCTGGGAACAACCCAATGTTCATCAATAGGTAAATGTAGAAATAATTGTTGTATTCATACAAATAAATATCATTTACATGAAAGGAATGCATGCCGCAACATGGGTGAATCTCACAGTAATTATGCTGAGGGAAAGAAGCCAGGAAAGAAAACATGTATCACTTATATAAGTTTATATTTTTATTTGTAAATATAAATATATCACTTACATAAATTTCTAGAAAACACATCCTACTCTATAGCGACAAGAATCAAATTAGTTGTTGCCTGGGCCTGGGGTAAAATAGGATATGGGAAGAGGTGTGTGAAGGAGGGACTACAAAAGACCAACAGCAAACTCTTGGTGGTCATGCCTATCTTAATTATCTTGTTTGTGGTGGTAGTTTCACAGCTGTATGTAACTTACCACATTGTGCAATTCAAACAAATGCAGTTTATTTTATGTCTGTTTTATCTCAACAGAACTGTTTAAAATAGATTTTAAAAATTAAAAAATAGTACTCTAAAATTTTTGACTACTCAGAAAGAAAGACCTATATTCAATAATTTTTGCAGTCTCTGAAAGGAGCCTAGGTGAGGTCCTAGTAAATGCTGAATAAAATACAAGAGATACCTCAAAGAAGCAAACAATCAGTTTCCAAATGAGTGATGATGGAAACAAAGTGGGCGGGGAGAGTAAAAGTAACAGATCGCATGGCCTCCCTGTGTCTGTGAATGGCATCAATCTTAATTTATTCATTAAAGCAAAATCCTTGGGCACCCTCCTGGACTTATTCTCTCCCTGCTCTTTCATCCAATGAGTTGCAATTTATTTTCTGTCCTATACTAGATATATTCTAATTGCATCTTATTTTTGTCCTGTTTTCTCTGACTCATCATTTACTGCTTTGGTCAGATCTAAGGATGTTTCCAGTCTACAAGTACAGTCCTGTGCAGCTTAAGGACAGCGCTCTTAGGTGATTTTATCATGGCGACATCATAGAGTGCAGTTACACAAACCTAGATGGTAGAACCTACTACCCTAATTGTTTGTGCTATACTTCTATATGATTGGCAGTGCGGTAGGTTTGTTTATACCAGCATCAACACAAAAATGTGAGTAAATGCAGGGTGCTACTATAACAGGGTTCCAAGGAAGATATCTGACTGGGTGGAGTGGGGGAGCTTTCTGGCTTTTTGACCACTGGCTCCTCTTGGGCTGCCCTTGGGAGCACTGACTGGGGGATAGGTGGAAGTACAGACAAGGGGGGAGGAAGAAGAGGAGGAGAAGGAAGAGAGGTAGGGGTGAGTTCCACAACAAAGTCAAATGGGACAGGACAGGCTACTTCGAAGACACATCTGTAGCCAGTGCTATGATGTTAGGATGGCTACCAGGTCACTAGGTGATGGGATCACTGTGTATATACGTCCATCATTGTGAATCATCCTTAGGCGGTGCATGACTGTAGTTTCTAAGTAGTATTGAAACCCAGGGTCCTTATGACTTTGATGAAATTTAGCTTTAAATCCTAGCTCTAGAAATCATATCTCTCTTTCTATCTATACCCCTTAGAGACCTTGCCTTTTCCCAGGGTAATCAGCAACCCCTGAGGCAGCAGAAGACAGTAGCCTGGACCTGACTAACGATGAAGATCACAAGGTCCAGACCTCTGGCAGGCTAAGGATAACATCTTGACTTAAGTTATGTTCCAGAGGCTGAGCCCTGATGGCGACAGCCAGCCTGGGCCTGAATTGCAGTCTTTCTTGAAAAACTCCAAATGCGCATCTACTTTCCTGAGGGACTCTGAAACCAACATCAGAACTGTCCTCAAGACCCGAAGAAATAACTGATTACTCTTAACTCACCTCTGATCGATCAGCTCCCAGCACAACCTTGAGCCCCTAACCTAGGGTGTCTTGTGACTTTGCCCTATGTAATCTGTAATCTACACACCATCAGGGGAGTTCAGGCTTTTGAGCGTTAGCTTCCCATTCTCCTGGGTGACGGCATTCATAATCAAATAGCCAATATTTCTCCACTGCAATCCTCAGTGTCTAGGTTTTGGCCCTGCTTGAGCCGGGTGACTGAAGTGTTTATGTTCTCTAAGTCTCTCTGTTTCCAGTCATCTTTCCTTCCAATTCATCCTGTATATAACAAAGGGGAGCAGTTACCTGCAGGGGCCAGGAAAAGAAGCACCTCCCAAACGCAAATGAGAGAGAGTTCCAGATGTAGGAGGCCGGGTGACAAGAGCTCTGGCCTTTGGTATTGGAATACAGCCATTCTGATCTATGGCTTGGAGGGACACAGGAAATACTGACCTCATATTCTTCTTCTTCTCCCTTCAGTCCCCTGTTCATGCCTCCTATTGGCTAAACCCAAACTGAGAGCCAGGGAGCCCATAAAGGTTGGCCTTCCAGGACACAGAGCAGGGTGGAAGAGGGAAAGAATGGGTGTGGAGAGTCAAACAGAATATATTAGCACATTCTTCTGAATTATAAGATTGATTATATTATTCCCTTAAGAAAATAGCTTTATATGTGTTTTGGGGCTAGGGAAGACCTTTGACCCTCATTTCAAAATTGAACGGTAATACTTCGTTCATATCACTAACATTTAT
>NW_006294998.1:1820778-1827668 GCF_000327345.1 Myotis davidii | reverse complement strand
CCTTTCAAAAAAATATCCCATATAATAAAACCCTAATATGCAAATTGACTGACCAGGGAACGACGGGTGCTATGAGATGCACTGACCACCAGGGGGCAGATGCTCAATGCAGGAGCTGTCCCCTGGTGATCAGTGCACTATCATAAGGGGAGCTCTGCTAAGCCCCAAGCCAGGCTGATGGCTGCCAGTATAGTGGTGATGGTGGGAGCCTCTCCCACCTCCTCAGCAGCCCTAAGGATGTCCAACTGTAGCTTAGGGCTGCTCCCCGCTGGCAAGTGGACATCTCCTCAGGGCTGTCGGGCTGCCAGAGGGATGTCTGACTGCCAAGTTAGGCCCAATCCCCCTGGGAGCGGGCCTAAGCGAGCAGGTGGTCATCACTGAAGGTCCCAGACTGGGAGAGGGCACAAGCCGGGTTAAGGCCCCCACCTCCCCGAGTGCACAAATTTTTGTGCACTGGATTTGTGCAAAAGTAGGCCTTCCTTCCTTCCCGCGGCTGCCAGCACTGGCTTCCCTCTGGCACCTGGCACCCGGGATGACCTCACAGCCCCAGCTTCACCCAGAAGGTCGTCCAGAAGGATATCTGGTCTAATTAGCATATTATGCTTTTATTATTATAGATTCTCATTTAATCCTCTCAGTACCACTGAGAAAAATATATTATTGTTATTATTTTACTAATAAGAAAGCTTATCTATTTATATAAATTTTATTTTTACTTTTTATTTTTTTTAAAAAAAATATTGTTTAAAGTATTACATATGTCCCCTTTTTTCCTCCATTGCCCCCCTGCAGCTTGCCTCCACCACAGGGGTTCACCACCCTATTGTCTGTGTCCAAACTTATTTATTTATTTTCACAATGGTATCACATTGTATACGCAGGTCAATAATCTTATATGAATTCACTACTGGTAGAGAGGAAGATAGGAAGTGAAATGACAGTTTAAGTAATATGAATGATTCTTAACACTAGTGAGAAATTAGATGGTACTTTGTATGGTGTGCTCCTTAAACGCACACCAGCTAATGTATCTGGTACTTAATGAAAGAAACACAGCAGAAAGAAAACAAGCGATTATGATTTATTAAGAGGTGGCTTGTTGTTTTCTAATGTGACTCAATTCTCAAGGGGCTTGCTAGGGAAATTTTTGTGTACCTCATTTCTATCCCATTCACTCATTTTAAACCTGACCCTTTGATAAGAACACTCTTCTCTTAAGAATTAGAGTGTAGATGAAAACACAGGCTGGTTATAAAAGCCTGTATGATTATAAAGTCCTTGCTTTTTAGTAGTATCGTATATAGCCTCACTCAATAAAAGGTTAAAACCTGCCCACTTTTTTTTTTCTTGCTTCCTGCAGAATTGGGAGGTTGAGATTGTTTCTCCTTTCCTCTATTTGCTATTATTTAATTTCTGAGTGACTGCAATTTGAATGGCAGTGGGTATTTTATAGATCTTGCCATTGTTTTTCATTAGCATGTTCTTTATGAAAGGGTAAACTTTAAGTAGTATTCATATTTTAGTGTGTAGAAAATGTCAACTTTTCTATTGGATATAAAAAATTATTTCCATAACATAAAATATATGTCAGAAACATTTCTTAAATGTTTTCAAGACAAGTAGCAATTGTTTTCTCTTGCTGTTAATATTCTTTGTCAAAACATTGTGCAGAAATATTTAGTGCTCATAATCCAACATTGTTGGAAATTCAAATACATTCATCTTGTAACAGACACTACTATTTTTTAAAGGTACTTTTCATGAATAATATACTCTAGCTTTAGTAATCATAGTTTTCTCTTTGAGTCCACTGATCTGCTTTAAATTTTTTCTTTTGATCTACTAGTGTAAAACACATAAATTTATGTCATTACCACTTATTTGAAGGTGTTATTTTCATATTAAATAGGAATTACATATAATTTTCTTATTTGTATCTTGAGGATGCCTCAAATGTACCCCGCAAATAATAGACATTCAGTAAATGTTGAATGAATGAATGAATTTTCTAGATGACAAGTATAAAGATTTATTCTCAATTTTCATTAGTTCCACTTATAGTTGACCTAGAAAAAAACCATAATGTTACATGGAGATGAAATACACTTCTAGTATATGGAGTTATAATCATTATAACTTATACTTAAAATAAAAGTATTAATTTTAAGCAGAAATAACAAAGCAATCAATGGCAGAAAGCACAAATTGGGCTGAATCAGTAGCAATAGTGTTGCATTTGTTGTGCGTAATAGGTTTTTAAGTTTTTGAGTTAGCATTTTAAAGTTATATTATTTGACGTGAAAATTGGGGTTTCTGAATTTTCTTAAAATCTAAAGACAAGCCAACATTGCCTCTATTCCTAAAGCAACAATAGTCTTAGCGCCCTTTAGATCTGGCCTTTGGGGCTTTCTAGTTCACCAGTTCCTGCATATCCACTCACAACCTGCCAGACTCATCATTTATACCAGTCACCTTGGGCCTGGGGGTGAAGGAAAGGAGTCCACACTGTATAGCTTAAGGGGGACAGCTTTTATGGTCTCAAGTTCTGATAGTCTTTCCTAGAATGAGTCTGCCTGAGAACCTGCGGGAGTTCCCAATAACCCTTCTTCCACATGGGAAAGAAAGTCATGCCCTCTTCTAATCCCAAATCTAACGGTGGAGTCAGGTTCCGTGGTATAAAATCTAGGGGGCTTGAAACAAAATCCAAGCCTCACTAATGATTAACCAAAGCACTGCAGACTTCAGAAACTGCCTGTCCCCCCTGTCCTATGTATATTTGGGTTCCCAGCAAAGGCTGGCATTAGAAATGACTTCTATTTGTGAGGCTTCAAATTTGGATAACTTCTAGATCAGGGTGGTGAGAATAATGGCAATTTTTATTTAATTTATTTGTTTGTTAATTAATTATTAAAATGTATTGGGCAAATATTGGCTTTTGTGGGAAATTCTCTTCAGCATGCAATGAAGGAGCATTTATAAGAAACACCGAACTCTTTTAAAAAAGAGCTTTCTGTTTAGTTTGTTTTTTTGGATATAAATGTAAAGTTACTTTCAAAAGTGTTGTAAATGTCAACATTAATTGTTAACATTTCAACATTAAGTGTTACTTATTTCATATTGCTACCTGGATTTGATTTTAGCAATATATACACAAAAATATGTAATCATTAAACAAAATTAATGCTTTTTTTCTGATTTTGATAGTTGATTCTTATTTTTTAATTATTCTCCAAATCTGAACACCATAATTCAGTTTGTGTATACTCACATATTGATTAGTGTTATAATTTTAAAACTGCTCCTACATGAATAATAAGATAAGGTAATCACCTATAAAGTAGAACAAAATCCCCATTTTCTTTAAGGGCAGATTTGGAGTCTGAGTTGCTACTGCTCTTCATTCATTAATTTCTAGCCTAATGATTATTTTTTTAATGAAATTATTTTCTTAATTAAGTATATAGTGTTCCACTTTCAAAAATACATATGGTGCCCTAGCTGGTTTGGCTCAGTGGATAGAGCATCAGCCTGTGGACTGAAGGGTCCTGGGTTCGATTCTGGTCAAGGGCACATGCCCAGGCTGTGGGCTTGATCCCCATTAGGGGGCGTGCAGGAGGCAGCCAATCAATGATTCTCTCTCTCATCATTGATGTTTCTCTCTCTCCCTTTACCTTCTTCTCTTGAAATCAATAAAAATATATATTTTAAAAAATACATATGGTAACATATTAAAATGCTTAATTTTTACAACAATGTAAAAATTACAGAATAGAAAGTGAAAAAGATTAACTTAAGTAAGTATAGAATTATTTATACAAGTTCTTAATAACCAGTTTGTGTAAACTATTGACAACAATAAAAAAAATTCAGTTGTTTAATGGATTTTTAAAAATTGTCTTTTTTAAAACATAAACTATATTCTCAAACTTATTGACATGTTAATATACCTTGATTTGAAGCTATTCTGTTTGTCCTGAACATCAATGTATCCAGAGGAAACAGTGGGTTGCCTGTCTGAGTATGAATAATGCAATAATCTAGAATTGCTTACATTTCAGTCGAAGATGGAAGCCATTGAATACTAGCAGAATTTATGATTTTGAATTCAGACTGTTTAAGAAATCTTTGCAAAAAAAACTTTCTTAGTGACTCAAAGGTCTTATGATTTCTGTGGGGATAATATCTAGCAAGCAAATCCTAAAATTTATCTCATATATATTTAGCTTCATTCTCAACTATCACTTTTTTGAAAATTACCCTAAAATCAAACATAATCTGTCCTGCATCTCAATGAGTAACAACTGTTGGCTGTGCAATCTCATCTCAAGCTCATCATCTTTCTCCCTCTCTGGACTTCTTTACTTTTCTCAAATGAACAAACTCTATTCTCTTAGTTATCCTGTCTTGAAAATTTTCCTATCTGACTTTTCTCCATCTTCTCCAAATCCAATAATAAGAAACTGACAATTATTTTTTCTTGTCATTGATACCTCAGTTTAATTCCCACTGTTATTATCTTGGTCCCTGAACTCATTACTTCACAGCAAGACTATTTTAATAATTTCTTAGCTGATCTTTCTTGATCTTGTTTCTAGCTCCGCTAATATTTTTTTTATAAACCACCGTGTTCTCTGCTCAGTTCATCTTTCCTACTCAAAATCCCTCAAGATTTTCCACAAGCAACAACATAAAATTAAAATTTCATAGTCTATCATTTAAGATCCTTCACTACTGACTCCAGTCTATTTACCTTACCTCCTGGACTCACTCGATAGTTGTGAGAGTTACTCTGTGCCAAGAACTGTGCCGTTAACCCAGCACATAAAGATGAGTGAGTGTGGTCCTTCCTTGGTCTTAACAAGCTCATGATGCTTCTCAGTAAGAGGGCATTTGCCAGTAATGCTTTCCATGGCTCCATCTATAATTCCACATGCTTTTTTTTTTTTTTTTCATTCAATGACTAGTTCACATTTCATTTTCTTCATGAAATCTTCTTTAACTATCCTAGTCCATTTTGGTTTCTTCCTCCTCTGAAATCTGATCTCATGGTATTTGTTTATGATAATCTGAATTGTTTTCCCCTCTCCCCCGGCTTTATTGAGATAATTATCATATAACATTATGTAAGTTTAAGGTGTGATTTGATACACGTATATGTAGCAAAATGATTCAATAAAGTTGATAACAATAAGGTTAGTTAAGACATGCACCTCCTCACCTAATTACAATTCTGAAATCTGATCTCATGGTATTTGTTTATGATAATCTGAATTGTTTTCCCCTCTCCCCCGGCTTTATTGAGATAATTATCATATAACATTATGTAAGTTTAAGGTGTGATTTGATACACGTATATGTAGCAAAATGATTCAATAAAGTTGATAACAATAAGGTTAGTTAAAACATGCACCTCCTCACATAATTACAATGTGTGTGTGTGTGTGTGTGTGTGTAGTGAGAATATTTAAGATCTACTTTTTAGTAAATTTCAAGTCAATGATACATCAGTGTTAACTGTAGTCGCCATGCTGAATATTAGTTCTTCAGAGCTTATTCGTCTTATTACTAGAAGATTGTCCTCTTTGATATCTCCTAATTTCCCCCCAATCCTGAGTACTGGCAACTGCTATTCTACTCTCTGTTTCTATGAGTTTGGCTTTTAAAATTCCAAATGCAAGGGAGATCAAATAGTATTTGTTTTTCTCTGTCTGACTTAGTTCACTTAAGTCCATCCACCTTGTCACAGATGGCAGGATTTCTCCTTTCTCATGGCTGAATAATATCATATATACATGATAATGTACATATCATATATAATCTATATATATAAAAGCCTAAGTGACTATAACTACTGGTCGACCAAACGACTGGTTGGCTGGTTGCTATGACCCGCACTGACCACCAGCGGGCAGATACTCAAATGCAAGAGCTGACCCTGGTGATCAGTGCACTCCCACGGCCAACTTTCCATGGCCAGCCAAGCTCCCGTGGTCCCTCCCCCCCAGATGGACGGCCCCCGCATCGGTCCTGATTGCTGGCCTGGCAGAGGAACCCTACCCGTGCACGAATTCATCTACACTAATAAAAGAGAAACATGGTAATTGGTGTACGACCGTTACCCTTTTCATTGGCTAATCAGCGAGATATCCAAATTAACTGTCAACCAAGATGGCGGCCGGCAGCCAGGCAGCTGATGCGAACAGGGAGGCTTGCTTGCTTCAGTGACAGAGGACTCCAACGTTCCCCGCCTCTGAGCACTGGTAGCGGCCTCTGAGTTTGCAGTTTGAAACATTGTTACAAATATAGAAGCTAAACAAAACCCCAGAAACCTGCATTCAGCTAGCCGGGATCTCAGAGCTAGAGTTATACATTGTTTCGATTATAGAACCGAAACAAACCAGATACCTGCTTTCAGGAGCAAAGGTCTAAGAGCTGGAGCCTCAGAGCTAAAGCTGGCCCAGAATAAAAAAAAAAGAAAAAAACGAGCGGTTGGGAGCTTCAGTCACCCCCAGCCTGAAAACAACCCTCAGCCCCTCACCCAGACTGGCCAGGCATCCCAGTGGGGACCCCCACCCTGAGGGTGTGTGACCAGCTGCAAACAGTCATCATCCCCTCATCCAGGCTGGCCAGGCCCCCCCGTGGGGACCCCCACCCTGATCCAGGACCCCCTTCAGGGCAAACCAGCCAGCCCCACCCATGCACCAGGCTTCTAATCTATATAGTAAAAGGGTAATATACCTCCCAGCACCGGGATCAGCGGAGCCGAGAGACCTCCCGGCACCGGGATCAGCATGACAGGGGGCAGCGCCCAAACCCCCTGATCGCCCTGCAGCTCTTGTGTGTGACAGGGGGCGGGGGCCCCACCCCCCCCCCCCCCCCCCCGCCCCCCC
>NW_006294998.1:1815989-1820425 GCF_000327345.1 Myotis davidii | reverse complement strand
GGGGGGATGCATATATATCTTTAAGATAGTGATTTTATTTCCTTCAGATATATGTCTACTATTACCATTTGTTTATCTTCCCTAGAAAGAAATGTCCATTCAGGTCCTCTGCCCATATTTTAATAGATGTGTGTGTGTGTTTTTTGAGGGGGAGGTTTGCTACTGAGTTGCATGAGTTCCTTATATATTGTGGATATTAACTCTTTATCTGATATATGCTTTGCAAAAACTTCTCCCATTTTATAGGCTGCCTCTTCACTCTGTTGATTTTGTTATTGTAGTTATGCAGACGTATTTTAGTTTGCTGTAGACCCACTTGTTAATTTTTGCTTTTGTTACCTGTGTTTTCAGGTGTCATATTAAAAAAAATGGAATGTGATATTGTGCCACATTATCTATTTCTGCAAAAATAATTTTAAAACAAACAAAAACAAACAGGATTGAACTCTGGTTTCAGATCTGACTCTGGTGACATAGATGGGACTGTCATTCCCCAAGTTCTTGGGTAGGTTGGGCTGGTCTTTGATTATAGCTGGAGGGGCTAGAGCTGACTATAGGGCCTTTTTAAGATTTCCTGAGGCACAGCTCTGAGTGTTTCCCTCCTGGTCAATGTGCCATTGTGACTGCTCACAGAGCTGCTCATGGATTGGGACTGGAGGGGCCCTTTCAGGATCTCTGAGAATGCAGACAGGTATGTCTTCTCCTGAGTTCCTGGGCTGACAGGCCTGATGGTGGACTGTGGCTGTGATGGGGTTGGATCGTCCTTCAGGATCTTTGGGGGTGCAGTCTCCCACTGGAACCCTGGACCCTCAGGACTTCTGGCAGGCAGTGGCTGTGAGGGGGCTTGAAGAATAGGGCCTGTTCAGATTCTCCACGGTGCAGACAGGAGTGTCTCCTGCAGGCTTTCTGTGCCAGCAAGACTGTTCACATCCTGGGGCTGGGATGAGAGTCCACGTACAGGCCTTTTCATGACCTACAGCTTAAGGGCTCCCAGACCATGGCAGAGAGGGTCTGGAGCTGGTCCACCACCACTTTAGGGTCTACAGCTGAACTGGTGTCCCTATGTGGGTGAGACTGCTTCCCTTGGCATATGGTGCCGGTGATGGGACCCACCCTAATGGGGCTGTGGCTACACCCTCAGAAGTACAGAGCTGTTTCTGGGCTGTAGCCTTGACCAGAAAGTATCTCCTCAAAGGTCCCTGTGCCAGCAGGGCTATTCACACACTATGGCTGGGAAGAATTGGAGCCCAGTTGCCTGGTCCTTTCAGAATCTTGATGGACTTCCTTCCAGGGGCTCCCAGACTGGCCGAGAGGGGGTGGAGCCCTTCCACGGGCCACTTCAGGGTCCACAACTGGACTGAGGTCTGTGTGTCTGTTACATGATATAGGGGTGAACCTGACTCCTTCTGGGTCCCTTAGCCTGTGATGCTGATGGCAGACCCAAGGCCCAGTGGGCTGGAGCCGAGCTCTCAGGCATGTAGAGCTATTTCCTTTTCTGTAGCCGGCACCGAGGTTGTGAGTCAGCCACCTGGTTATGAAATGCTTCTCAGAACGTCTCTCCTCAGGCTTGGACTGCACTGGGTTTCGCAGTCTCCTACCTGGATTCCAGAGCTCCCACTTTTGTCCCTGGACGTGTGCCAACTTATTGCTGTTGAGGCAGGGATGCAGGTTAGGGGCGGCTTAATTGGCCATGTTGCTGATATCACTCCATAGCCTGAACGACTTGCTCTTAACCAGGGACAATCCTCCCCACCCCCCACCCCATGGGACATTTAGCAATGTATGGTGACATTTTTATTAGTCATAACTGAGAGGTGGGTGCTACTGACATCTAATGGATAGAGCCAGTGATGCTAAACATCATACAAAGTACTGAGCAGGCTCCACAACAAAGAATTATCTAGCCCCGAACATCAGTATTGCCGAGTTGAGAAACCCTGATCTAGGTAGTTGTTTATATCTGCATATTAACCTTTTCCCCAATTATGCTGCTAGCTTATTTAAGTAAAAAACATTTTTCCCACCTTTTTAAAAACAAGTATAATAGGTTGAATATTGGCCCCCCCAACGTTATGTCAAATGTCTGGAACATGTGAATGTTGCTCTATTTGGAAAATGGGTCTTTGCAAATGAAATTAACGTCTGAAGATGAAAAGGTCATCCTGGATTATTCAGATGAGCCCGAAGTGCACCCACAAGTATTCTTAGATACACAGAGGACACACAGACAGAAGTGGAGGAGGAAATGTGAATACAGAATCAGAGATCAGAGCGACCAGGCCACAGCCAACACACAGAGAAGGTGACAGGAAGGCAAAGGCAAAAATTGGAGTGACATGGCCACAAGCCAAGGAATCCGAGAAATGCTGACAGCCACCAGAGGCTTAGAGGAAAGGAAGGATTCTCCCCTAGGACATGCAGAGGGAGTGCAGCCTGGTAGCACCTTGATTTCAGATTTCTGTGAGCGAATACATTGCTGTTATTTTAAGCCATTAAACATGTGGCAGTTTGCTATGGCAACTAAGACACAGAGTAAGTACAAAGCCTTACCCATAGTAGGTATTTAATAACTATTTCATATTTTTGTTAATCCTCACCTGAGGGTTCTTTAATTTTTAGAGGGCGTGGAAGAGAGAGGGAAAGACAGAGAGAAACATCAATGCGAGAGAAACACAAAGATTGGTTGCCTGTTGCATGAGCCCCAACCAGAACCTGCCCTGGGGAAGAGCCTACAACCAAAGCACATGACCTTGATGGGAATCAAATCTGGGATCCTTTGATCCGCAGGCTGACACTCTATCCACTGAGGCAAACAGGCTAGGACATAAATATTTCATATTTATGATAAAACTGTCTTGCTTCTTTGCAGAAGTTTAATTATGCCTCATTACAAAGTCTAATCAAATGCATGTTGTAACCTCCATACAACTTTCCTCAATGCTACCGTATGTCACTAAACTACTAGACATATTGACTCATTATGAATAGAACACTACCCATCGCAGAGGTCACACTATGAGTATCAGTTGTCAATGTATGAGAAGTAAGTTTATTCAAGTCATTAATTTACTTAAAATATATTCCATACGGATGTACTCAACTGACCTTATTACTATAAAATACAATGTTTACACATTTTATATAATTCAGAAACTAGCTGTGGTTAATGTAGCTTGCAGCAACATCAGCTTTAATCTCTAGATGGCACTATGTTATAAGGAATCAACCAGAGATCTGATCGTGCAATTTTCATATAATTGCTTCTGGAAATGAAAAACATTATCCTGCTAAAATCTCCCAAGGAATTATATGCAATGCAATGAAAGTTCTAATTTACTAAATATTGATAGCTTCTAACTTTTATTTTACTGAGTAGTAAGGAAGGATAATGGAGAAACTGAGTTCCTAAAACATGTTAGCCAACAGTAAAGAATATATCAGAAAAGTTTATTTTCATTCAAGTTTTTATTTTATTTTTCTGTATGTATTTTGTTGGAAAATATATAAACAATAAATGAGACAGCTTAAGTTTCTCATATGAGAATATCCAGGTAACCTGAGATTTTATCTTTGATAATTACAGGTAAAGATTAATAACCTACTCTTCATTTCAGCTTAAAATATAAACACATTGATATATTTGTTCTTTATCCTCATTATTGAAATTCTATCTTCAGCCTCAGGAGAGATGGGGCAAAGCTACTTATATCATCTTTTCCTTTATTCTCTTTTTTACATTCTGGACCTCTCTTTTGAAGAATATTATTTGACCTTGAGTACCAGTTACTTATAGGGATTTAAAAAATTCTTCTGTGTTTCTGAAAGCTTTATTAATTAGATTTCTTCTATTTGCATATGTGGTAAACTCATTTAGCCACTCAATTTCTCATCTGCCAAGCTGGTGTGGCTCAGTGGTTGAGTGTGGACCTATAAACCAGGAAGTCACGGATCAATTCCCACTCAGTGCATATACCCAGGTTGTAGGCTCGATCCCCAGTGGGGGGGCGTGCAGGTGGCAGCCTATCAATGATTCTCTCTCATCATTGATGTTTCTCTCTCTCCCTCTCCTTTCCTTTCTCTGAAATCAATAAAAAATGTATTTTTGTTAAAAAAAGAGGCAATATCAGGACTTAGACATGGATTCTTAAGTGTCCAATGTCCTTTCTCCCTTCCTATGTTTTAGGATACATACTTCTAGATTTATTTTAAAACAGCCTTGGAGAAATAGGACATCAAAGAAATACAAAGGATTGCAAGAAAATATTATGAACAACTATATGCCCACAAATTGAACAATCTGGACAAAATGAACAAATTTCTGGAAACATAATCTTCAAAAACTGAATCAGGAAGAATGAGAAAATCTGAATAGATAGATTACAACTAATGAAATCAAAGCAGTAATAAAAAAAAAAAAAATCCCAACAAACAAAAAA
>NW_006294998.1:1814749-1815865 GCF_000327345.1 Myotis davidii | reverse complement strand
TCCGACTTATGGTGAAAATCGCATTACATTGCACTGTAGGAATGGGTCTCTGATGTAACCTGAGGACCTACTGTATATAGATACAAGGGGCCCAGTGCACTAATTCATGCACCTTGAAAGGAACTGTGGCCCGCAAGTCTGCAGTGGGCACAGAGGCGGGTCTCAGCCCATCCTCTGCGCCCCTGCCTGGCCCCTACCGCCATGGCCCCCAGTCCCCTGTCTGCTGGCAGCTCCATTCCCACCACCACCACTCCTATGCACTGATGGCGCCGGTCCTGCTCGCATCCGCTGATGGCGGGCCTTTCCTTTCTGAAATCAATTATATATATATATTAGAAGCCCAGTGCATGAAATTGTGTGTGAGCCGCCAGCCTCTGCCCCGCCTCAACTCTGGGAGCAGCGAGCTGCCCCGCCACCGGGAGCCGCGAGTTGCCCGACTTTTTGCAGCGGTACCTCCAGTCTGCACTGAGGACATTGGGCAAGCTGGAGGAGGAAAACATGGTGATCGTTCTAGTGAGAGACACTGCCTACTCCGGACTGCTTTTCCAGCTCCACATTTGTGTCACAAAATCAGTTATTTTAAAATCTGATCTACTGCCTCAGTCCTACCCCCTTGGTTTGAATTTTCTGTGCCGGGAGCTGTGAATCGTCTTGCCCTGCCTTCGCCCCAATGCCAGGAGCCGGGAGCTGCCCAGTCCCACCACTGGGAGCCGCTGCTCACGGGCGGGGGGGCGGGGGAGAGAAGGGACTGAGAGGTGCTTAATGCACCTCATGGTGACTGGTGGTTTGGTCGTTGTGGTCATTAGGGACACTGGCTTTTTATATACAGACAGTCCTCAGGTTACGTCGGACTCAATCAGGAATTGTTATCTTTCTTTTATTTATTTATTTTTTTACTGTTTCACTTTATAACCACTATTTATATGCTCCATGTGAGTGATGTAGGTGCTTATGTAGGTGGGTTCCGACTTATGGTGAAAATCGCATTACATTGCACTGTAGGAATGGGTCTCTGACATAACCTGAGGACCTACTGTGTAGGATAGCCAAGATCTGGAAACAACCCAAGTGCCCATTGATAGATGGGTGGGTAAAAAAAGCTATTGTATATTTACA
>NW_006294998.1:1802330-1814698 GCF_000327345.1 Myotis davidii | reverse complement strand
GGTGCCGGCAGCGGGTGCGAGTGGAAACTGCCAGCCCTGATTGTCCCTCATGACTTTTCCACCTCCCCCTGCTCCTGAAGGGCGATCAGGGCAGTCGCCACCGCTTGTACCCACTGATGGCATGGAGCATCTGGGGCTGGCGCCAGCAGCAGGTGTGAGTGGGGCCGGTGCCATCAGCCGGTGCAAGCGGTGGCTGTTGCCCAGATTGTCCCTCAGGAGCAGGAGGAGGTGGAGAAGCTCCGAGGAGTGATGATTGGGGTCAGCAACTGCCACTCACACCTGCTGACAGAGCCAAGCACCCGGCATGGGCAGCAGGTGCAAGCGGCAGTCTGGCGCTGGCAGTGGTTGTGAGCGGGGCTGGTGGTGGCAGCAGGTGTGAGCGCTAGGAGAGACTGTGGTGGGTGGGAACAAAGCTTTTCAGTAACCACCAGAGACTCACCCTATGACAGCGACTGGCACCCTGCCTTGGTCTGGCACCCCTGTTTACCTGCTCCACCATTCAACTGCTGCCGATGCCCACCATGTTCTGTGCTCTGCACCTGCTGCTGACACCCACCACATTTTGCGCATGCCCCCTGGTGGTCAGTGCATGTCATAGTGACCAGTCGGTTGTTCTGCCATTCGGTCTATTTGCATATTAGGGATATATATGTATATATATAGTCTTTTATTTTTGTCTTCTTCACTTCCAAAGTATTTTGAACTACACACAAAGTACTTTTTTCATTTATTGTTTTGTATTTTAATGATTGTCCTACAGATATTATTTTCAGGGGAGAGGGAGGAATCCTGACTTATTTACCTTTATGAAAATGGTACGTGCTTAGTAATGATGTGATCCAATTCAAAGAAAACCAAATAGCTTGTTTGTCAATTGTTTCTTTTCTTGAGGCTTTAAAAAAACACTGAATACCTTTGACCTGAAATAGAAAATGAGATTACCAAATAAAAACAGACATAATTTTCTTGATCAGATCAATGATTTGGGAACTAAATATGTTATTAAGTAAAATTTGGGGACATTCAAAACAAGTTTATTTGAAATTTTCCATTTTTTACAGACAAATGAAAAACCAGTCTCTATTACCACTCTCACCATTTTCACTTCTTAACTTCTACTCTTTCTTGAGATTTCAACTTATGTGCCAATTCCTTCAGGCACAATTCTTTTTTTTTTTTGTTAACCCTCACCCAAGGATATTTTTTCATGATTCTTAGAGAGAGTGGAAGGGAGGGTTAGGAACACAGAGAGAGAAACATTGATGTGAGTGAACACATCAATTGGTTGCCTCCCACACTTGCCCCAGCGGGCTGGGATGGAACCTTCAAAGGAGGTACATGCTCTTGACCAGATTCGAACCCAGGACCCTTCAGTCCAGGAGCTGATGCTCTATCTACTCAGCCAAATTGGCTAGGGCAAGGCAAAATTCTTGATCTTTAGGGAGACTTCATCTTTTTGTGTCCCTAAAGCACACTGTATTTCCCATATTATAACACATTTGTTGGAATTTCATTGCTTATTTCTATATCTATGTCTTTTATCATTTTTTAAATTTTCATTTACCTTATATACCCAGCACCTGGGACAGGACCTGCTGCATCATGACCACATTGGAAACCCCTGTGAATGAAAGTTGAATGTAATTTAAGAATAAAAGGGAGCCCTAGCCAGTTTGGCTCAGCAGATAGAGCATCGGCCTGCAAACTGAAAGGTCTCAGGTTCGATTCTGGTGAGGGCACATGCCTGGGTTGTGGCTCCATCCCCAGTGGGGGACTTGCAGGAGGCAGCCGATCCACCATCATTCTCTCTCATTGTGGATGTTTCTATCTCTCTCTCCCTCTTCCTTCCTCTCTGATATCAATAAAGATATATTTTTTTAAAAAAGAATACGAGGGAAACTTTTACATCATTTACTTTACAAATATGTTGGGATACTTAGTATGTGTCAAGCACTGTGCTAGACATCAGAGAGGGAGCAGTGGGCATAACAGATGAATTCCCCTGCCGTTATGGAGCTTCCATTTTTAGTGGGGTGAAGACAGGCAAGTAAACAAACAAACACACAAGTAAACCAGTGAATATAACATAAAAGGTATGTAAAAAATAGCTAAAGGTATTAATAAACAAATAAGCATATAACATATCAAAATGAGACAGGTATTCATTTATGGGTACTTATCCGAGGAAACCCAAAACACTAATTCTAAAGAATATATGTACCCCATGTTTATTGCAGCATTATTTACAAATGGCTAAGATATGGAAGCAGCCCAAGAGCCCATCAATAGATGGATGAATAAAAAAGCTGTGGTACATATATACAATGGAATATTATCTGGCAATGCACAATAGTGAAATCTTACCATTTGCCACAGAATGAATGGACCTGGAGGACACTATCTCAGTGAATTAAATCAGTCAGAGAAAGACAAATGCCATATGATTTCACTTATATGTGGAATTTAAAGTACAAAATAAACAAACAACATTGAAATGGACTCTTAGACACAGAGAGTGGACGGTGGTTACTAGAGGGAAGGGGATTTAGAGACTGGGTGAAAGGGGTAATGAGTTTAAGAAGTTTAAAGTGGCCATTACAAAACAGCCACAAGGATGTGAAATGCAGCATAGGGAATATAGGTAATAATATTACGGTAGCAATGTATGGTCGTAGTGGGTAATATTGGGGGAACACTTTGTAAAGTATATGATTGTCTAATCACTATGCTGGACATCTGAAACCAATACAAAATACTATTGAAAGTTTAAAAAAAAAATGAGGCAGGTAAATGTGAAAAAGAGTATTCAAGATGGCTCCAGGAAGGTCTTTCTAAGGACTAAAATGGAGGTGAAATGGCGAGGGTATCTTGCTTATTTGTGGTAGGACATTTTCTTTGGAGGACAGTTAAGGCAAAGGGCATGAAGTGGATGCTTGCTTGGCATGTTCCAGGAATCCGAATGAGGCTGGAGCAAGTGAGCTAGAGAAATGAAATGTGGTTGGTGATGTGGCTAGAGAGGAAACCTGGTGTCAGATAATAAAGGACCTGGTAAACCTGATAAGGATGTCGGATTTTTTTGAGGATGGGAAGTCTTTGGGCTGTGGTGGTGGAGTGGGAGGTAGCAGGAAGTGGTCAGATTTGGTTTGTATTTGAGTTAGAACTGTGAGAATTCGCTAAAGGAATACATACAGTGTGAAGGAAAAGGAAGCATTTAGGATGAATGCAGGACTTTTTATCAGAGCAACTGAAAAAATGGAGCTGACACTTACTGAAACAGATAAGAAGTGGAAATTTAAAAGCAGATGTGGGACAGGGAAGCCTTTGCTTTTCAGGTGGGAGGTAGAGCAGCTTGTGTTCATGCTCATGGAATAATACCCTAGTGTGGGAACGATTAAAGTGCGGAAAGCAGGGGATATTCCAAAACTCTTCCTTGATTCTGTAAGAAGGGTTGTGAACCTAGACAAGTGAAGCAGTGGTCTTAGATAGTTCACCCCATGAGCAAGGAGGGAGGATAAGGGTAGAAAGTTACAGATGCAGAATGATTTGTAGGTTGGAAGCTGAGAACACTTGGAAGCTCTGTTTGGTCTGCTTTTAATTTTTCTGTGAAATAGAAAGCAAGGTTATCTGTAGAGAGGATGAGTGTTTGAGGTTGGAGGAGAGAGGTAAAGGTGTGATTGGTAAGTTTTTAGCATGAGATGAAGAATGTATAATCTATGACATTATTCCAAAAATCTAAAAAGAATCAATAGCACTACAGTCATTGTGATATGGTTATATTTTCAAATGAACAGACTCTAAAGCAAAAGCTAATAGTTTACCAAGCAAGTTGTCAAAGCTTGATATTTGACGTCAGTTGAAATAGCATGATTTGAATCTATATGTATAAAAAGCCAGTAACCAGAGTGCCGTAATGACCGGAACGACTAGTCTCTATGACGCCCACTGTGGCCAGTGAACAGCCTGATTGGGGGGTGGGGCCGGTGGCCAACTTCCCATGGCTCCTCCCTCCAGCTGGCCCTGCCCCTGATAGGCTGGCCCCACCCCTAATCGACCTTCCCACCCCAATAGGGGGTGGGGTTGGATGGCCAACCTCCTGCAGCCCCTCCCCCTGACCGGCTTTGCCCCTGAAGGGCTCCCACCACCCATTTGGTGCACAGCCCCTCTCCCCAGCTGGCTCCACTCCTGGTTGCCACCCCTACCCCAATAGTGGCCGGGGCTGGCCAGCCAATCTCCTGTAGTCCCTGCCCCCACCCGGCCCCACCCCAGATCGGCCCCTCCACCCTGATCAGGGGCGGAGCCTGATGGCCAACTTCCTGTAGCCCCTCTCCCTGGCCAACCCTACCCCCAGTGGGCCCCCACCACCCTGATCAGTTCACGGCCCCTCCCCCGAGCCATCTCCACCCCAGATTGTCCCTCCACACCAATCGGGGGTGGTGTTGGCTGGCCAATCTCCCACAGTCCCTGCCCAAGCCGCTGACCACTCTGGGGAGGGGCCAGTTGGCCCACTGCCCACAGCCCCTCCCCACAGCCAGCCCCACTCCCAATCGGCCCCCCCCCACCCCAATTGGGGGCGGGGCCTGCTGGCTAATCACCCGGGGCCCGTCCCCCCAGCCGGCCCAGCCCTGATCAGGCCCAATTTGGGCAGGCTAGCTGGCCAACCTCCCACCATCTCCTCCTCCTGACAGGCCTGGCCCTGATCTGGTGACTGAGGCTGGGCTGGCTGAACCCCATCCATGCACAAATTTGTGCACTGGGCCTCTAGTATAATATAAAATACTTGATAATTGGTGAAAAGCTACAAATAAATGGAATAGCATTATGATGTGGCATATTGAGGTTAGTTTTGCCTTTTTTTCCACTTGTGTTCTATTTAGAGAGTTGCTTTCACCTACTTAGCTGTAAAAGGGGTTATAATATATGCTTCCCTGGACTTTTGTGAGAAATAGTGTAAGTTCAAATAATAATGCAAGTTAAAATATTTTCAAAGTATTCACATGATATATCAATATAAGAGTTTATTATTTTATTGTTGTTAATTCAAAGAAAATATTGTGTGGGTCCAAATATATTGTACATAATCAAATATTAAAAACAAAATGCCAAAGGTCAACATTTATGTGGAAAGAATGAAAGTTGGTAATTAGATTTATAAGGATCTCAGCTCAATAGGAATGATATCTTAAGGACCTTAGGTTTAATTAATAACTTAAGTCTATGGTCATCTATTTTATCTTAGTATGACACCACCTCATTCAACTTGGTGTTGTTTCCCATTTGCTTCTCTGGTCACTCCTGTTGGAGATGGTGAGTTAAGCAACTCCTCTATGAAGTTTCACCTTTCATCTCCTTTTGAATATCCTTGAGCCCTACCAGTATTGCTGGTGATGATAACATTACATGTCCCAACCTTAGTTTCTAAGTAGAAGTGAGCTGGCTTCCAGATGTATAGGTCTAATGAGTTGTACTTGTAAAAATTAAGAATCCTTTAATCCCAGATATAATATTCTAATTAAATGATAACATCTCTTTTGAACATCATTTACAGTAATATGTTGATCCCTAGATGATTTTAAAAAGAATGGATTTAATTTCTTTACAAAGTAATCATTCCATGTCATTCACAAAATTCAATAAATATTAGATGCTGAGAGAATAATTTTATAGCAGCTTGCTATCAGCAGTAAGGAAGTGGAAGCAGAATGTATTTAAAATCTATGAAACTCATTCTTTATGTTGGATAATGATTTTGGAAGGCAGCTATGCTCACCACTATACCACCAACGCTCGATAATGATTTTGTATCTGTACTTTTAAGCAACTGATTGATCAATGAATTGATAAATATACAATATTTGTGAGGTGCTAGTAGAAACTATGACCTAGAGTAGCCACTAGCGTGGTGGCCTGAGTGTAGGTTCTAAAGTAAAAAAACCCCCAAAATTTGAATCCCAAATCCTCCACTTAGTAGCCATGTAGTTCTGAAAAAATTAGTTAATCTCTCAGTCTCTTTTTTTAAGAAAGAAAAAGGCAACCATCTGTGAGTCAGACCAATTATACTAAAGCTTTACATGAATTATTTCACTTAACCTTTATAACATGTACTAGAGGCCCAGTGCACGAAATTCATGCATGGATAGGGTCCCTAGCCCTGGCCAGCAATCAGGGCTGATCAGGGCCTTCTGGCTGGGGCCTCCCTTCCCTGGCTGTTGGCTGCTGTCCGGGGCCTTCCTTCATTCCACGCCACCACCTGGTGGTCAGCATACATCATAGTGAGCGATTGGCCACCCATTCAAACTCCCATCCTTAGCGCTGCTGAGGAGGCAGGAGAGGCTCCCACCACCACTGCTGTACTGGCAGCCATCAGCCTGGGTTGTGGCTGAGCAGAGCTCCTCTATGTGGGAGCTCACTGACCACCAGAGGGCAGCTCCTGCATTGAGCATCTGCCCCCTGGTGGTTAGTGTGTGTCATAGTGACCAGTCATTCCCAGTCTTTCTGCTGTTAGGGTCAATTTTCGTATTACCCTTTTATTATATAAGATATGAGACAAGCACTATTTACCTTGTATCTTGCTCATGAGGAAACTAAATTTGGAGGGCTGTATGGATCTTGATTAAGATCACACATCAACCCTGGCCGAGTGGTTCAGTTTGGTTAGAGCATTGTACCATACACCAAAAAAAGGTTGCGGGTTCAATTCCCAGTCAGGACACATACTGAGGTTGTGAATTCCATTCCTGAATCCATATTTCTTTTCTCTCTCTCTTTTTTCCTCTCTCTCTAAAAATCAATAAAAACATAACCTCAGGTGAGGATTTAAAAAAACCCCACAAGATCACACATCAAATTACTGGCAGAGGTAAAAATCTACTGGTAGAGTCCAAGCTCTTAAATATTAAATTAAACTGTCTCATTCATTAATAAACATGATGGAAATATCAGACCTTGTATAAAAACATCAGAAAGTGTCTAAACAACATTGGTTCCCAGCCACCATTCTACACTCCTATTACATACCAGTGATGGACTGAATTCTAAATGGACTCCCAGTACTATGCCCTGTTCTATATATTCCCTGGGATTGTGACCATGAGGATTTCACTCTCATGATTGACTTATGTTACACAACACCTTGGACTTTATAAAAAAAAAAAGATTATCCAGGTGGGCCTAAGGCAGTTACATAAATCATTAAAAAATTTGGGTCTAGGGGTCCGAGACAAAGTCAGCGGTATTCAAAGTGGGAGAGAGATTTGACCCAAGAGAGATTCTCCATGTCTAGCTTTGAAGTTGAAAGAGCTGCATAGACTCTAGGAACAGAGAGAGGCATTGGGTGGCCTCTAGGGGCTGAGAGCAACCCTCAGCTGTTAGGCAGAAAGAAAATAAGGATCTCCTATAACAGTGATGGTGAACCTTTTGAGCTCTGCGTGTCAGCATTTTGAAAAACCCTAACTTAACTCTGGTGCTGTGTCACATATAGAATTTTTTTGATATTTGCAACCATAGTAAAACAAAGACTTATATTTTTGATATTTATTTTATATATTTAAATGCCATTTAACAAAGAAAAATCAACCCCAAAAATGAGTTCACATGCCACCTCTGACACGCATGTCATAGGTTCGCCATCACTGTCCTATAACTTCTAACCTATAACCACAAGGACATGAATTCTTTTAGTATATTGAATGAGCTTGGAAGTGGATTATTCCCCGAGAGTTTGCAGATGAGAATTCAAGGTGGTCCAAAATCTGGATTTGAGCCTTGTGAGACCCTAAACAGGGAAAGCCATGCCTTGCCATGGTTTTAATCTACAGAAATGTGAACTAACAAATGGGTATTGTTTTAAGCTCTTGTGTTGGTGGTAGTTTGTCATGTAGCAAGATAAAACAAATGCAATACCTCAGAGGTTGTTGTGATGGTCAAGTACCAGTAGGCCTACTTAATGATTAAACCATGATAACTTTCTTGGTAAGGTGTTAATTTTAAGTCAGATTTTGTTAACTTGAGAATGGAGAAGTGATACAGAAGAAAAGATGCAAAAGGGTGAGTGGTATGGGAAGCTGAACTGGAAGAATGCCCAGGTGTGCTGAACACAGGAGGAGCTGTTGTGTTGGAAGCACCCAAGTGGATGTTGAGGGTCTTTAGCAAGTGCAGACTTTAGAACTGAATTTCTCAGAATGGCTTTAGGGCTTTTCATCTTTATTTCCAACATTACCTTTCCACCCTTAGTCTCTTTATTCCTCATCCAATCATCCACTTCAGTCAGACCCATTTCCCAACTGTCTTGCAAGTATGGACTCACTTATTCCACTTTCTGGGTGCCATTCTCTTCTTCTTTGCCTGTCATATTTATGATATTTGTCACTCTACCTCACATAGGTTCCTTTTTTCTCTGAACTCTGTCAATATCCACTATTTGTATCACTCATTCAAACACAATGTTTACAAATCATCTTATATGGTGGTAGATATCTCATGGGTGACTGTCTTAATTTTCCAAGATTATATATTCCCAGACGATAGCTATGGTTTCTCTTTCATTTATAGCTAACCTCATGCTTTCTACAGAATAAATAAATAAATAAAAAATAAATATATTTAATTAAATTAGTCTTAGTGTTCTTCTGCACTGATCACATTTTAAATTGACTAACATTTATTGAGGGCTTGTTAGATTTTAGGTTGGGGGACAAAAGGTGAGGTAGGCTAACTCTGTCTTCAGAATTATCTCACATTCTAATAGGGAATTGGGGCACATGAATTACTATAAAGTAATATGATAAATATATTATGCAGCAGATTTTGTAATTTACTTCTGCTTTCAATCCAATGATTAGAGGAGACGGGTTCTTATGGTTGCCTTTGATCTTGGCATGGTTTTTGTCAGATGAGGCTATTGGTTCAAACAAGGATTTTATCATGATACATGCTACATTAGTTTCATGCTCTAGCCATTGAACACACTCAGATAACTAAAAAACATTGCAGCAAAGCCACATTTTAAAGAACTTTGCTATAGCATGGATCCAATTATTCTGGGTAAATAACCTGTCTGATTAGATGCCCTATTGTATATTCATTTGAAAAGTGCTCTGATCCAGAGCCAGTTAATTAAAAATCTATTTTCAACCTATTTTATTAATTTATTTTTTTGTTTCAAACAAATATGCTCTTTCCTTATTGTGAACAATTTAAAGTTTAGAATATTGGTCCTTCAGAAGCATGTTGTAACCTAATTATTAAATTCTGTTGCTTTGACAATAGCTACAAATAAAAGCAAATATCTTCCACATAACACTTCCTATTAAGGCAAAAAGAGGAAGAGTGAAAAGCCCAGTTGACAAATTGCCATCGGCCTGCACTAGGGCACTTTAGTATCATTCAGTATCACTGAAATGTAAAGGAGCTTTGTTAGAATTTAAAAATTGAGGACTTGGATTCCTACCCAGTTGCAATAACACAGGGTAGCATTGTTAGTTCTGACTCAAGTGCTACTGATCAAAAGGTTATTGAATATTCCTTGTCTCTCTGCCAACTCTGAATGTCTTCTCCCTGACTGGAATATTTGGATCCTGCTCTTGTTCATTAATGCTTATCTTACATTCCATTCACTATCATTATCTACCTTTCCCAGTAATTAGCTAATTATTTTCAAGATAATTAGTTTAACGAAAGTGTGCAATAAGAATCTAAGTGATATTGTCATGACCTCTACATGCAGATTAAATAAAAAAAGAACACACAAAACAAAAAACAAGGAACATTTACAATATCATGTATGTTCAAAGGATATTGTTTTACTGAAATATCTCAAATAAGCAATGTCTCCTTTTGAGTTCCATTGTTCCTTGGGAGAATATAATGGTATGTTGGGTATTAGAGATGTGGACTAACTCTTTCAAGCCACATGGGCAGCTTTTTGGCCCCTACAGATATAATGCTTATTGCTGTTTATCTTATTTATGAGTTTCTCAAATACAAATATATAAATACTAGAGGCCCAGTGCACAAAATTCGTACACTCAGGGGAGGTCCCTCAGCCCTGCCTTCACCCTCTTGCAGTCTAGGAGCCCTCGGGGGATGTCTGCCTGGCAGCTTAGGCCCACTCCTGCTGGGAGTGCAGTCAGACATCCTTAGCACTGCCGTGGAGGTGGGAGAGGCTCCCACCACCACCACTGCACTCGCCAGCCGTGAGCCTGGTTTCTGGCTGAGAGGTGCTCCCACTCTGGGAGTGCACTGACCACTAGGGGGCAGCTCCTGAGTTGAGCTTCTGCCCCCTTATGGTCAATGCGCATCATAGCGACCAGTCATTTCGCTGTTTGGTCAATTTGCATATTATGCTTTTATATATATAGATCAGTGATGGCAAACCTTTTGAGCTCGGCATGTCAGCATTTTGAAAATGCTCCTAACTTAACTCTGGTGCCCATGTCACATATAGAAATTTTTTGATACTTGCAACCATAGTAAAACAAAGACTTATATTTTTGGTATTTCTTTTATATATTTCAATGCCATTTAACAAAGAAAAATCAACCAAAAAATCATAGGTTCGCCATCACTGATATAGATGGAGAAATTTAGAAAAATTAAGTGAAATAATGTTAGATTAGTAAAGTAACTTTATTCATGGAGGTAACAGAACCAAACTCATAGTATTTCACCATTTTAGGAAAAGAGCACACAATTAAGTTGAACATACAGCTAAATGCTTATACATTATCTAGTGACTTGTTTTTATTTGTGTGTTTGTCTATTTATAGCAATGTATGTACATATATATGTATGCATGTCTTTATTGAACATGGCACCTTTTTAAATGCAATGTAAGAAAAAATTGTATATTGGAGATCTTTCTATCTTTAAAGAGGTTACTATCTTCTTAATGGCTGCCATGGAATATGCCTCTCAGTCCTCCAACAGCAGTAACTGACCAAGGACCTCTGTTGCTGGGCTCTTCAGTCCATTGCTGCCATATTTTCACCAAGTTCTTTCTTTCTAGAGGTTATTTCCAGTTAATAGCTAGCACGGTTGAGACACTGAGGCAGGTCTATTCCTGGGAGACTTGAGACTCCTGTGCCAGCTGCCTTTGGCTCGAGGACTCCTCCTGAATATTTCTGGACCTTCCTCTGATGGCATGGCAATCTAGGATGCTTCTGTCTGACCTTTCTTCCCATTCTCCTTCCTTCAGGATCGGAGTTGCTTGGTTTGGATGGTTTTCTCAGCCTTCGCCAGCATGCTCCCATTTTTTTCACAGGCATTTTTCCCAATAAAAATCTTTGCACGTTTAATCTTGTCTTGACATATTATTCCTGGAGAATTCAGCCTAACACCCTGATGATGAAATCCAGTATACTCAGGGAGAATCAAAATCAACATTATCAGTAAGTACAAAATAAGAGGCAACAAACAATACATTTGAAAAGGTCACAAAAAATTACAAAGGACTTGATTCAGAGAGTAAAGGGAGACTGATACAGAAATTAGGATGCATAATATGTTTTATTACAGTAAGCATTCTAATTGAGTGGAATACAGAAGAATTAAAAATAGGGTTGAGCCTTTTATTGAAATCAGGTTATAGAGAACCTTGAACATCCTAATAAAAATTTGGACTGTTTTCCCCCCTCTATATTTCTTCCTCTGAAAATGTGACAGCAGAGGGGCTTCAAAGATTTGGGAATGCTGGCCACCATCCGGTGCTTTCTCTTTCAGTCCCCAGGTATAGAGAGAGGGATGACTAATATGTGGTGGAGTTCAGCAGCCCAGGCCGAAGCAAGAGGAAAGCTAGGAAGGGAAACCTTAATACTATGTGGGATTTGGGATTCTAACACCTTGATAGTTTCCCGGTGAGCTAAAGCATTCCACATACATGTGCAACAAATACTGCTTTTGAAACGTGAATTTTAGTTCTGTACCAAGAACAGGCTAGCTGTTGCTGATTTCTCCCTCCTCCTCCTCCTCCTCCTCCTCCTCCTTCTATTCCTCCTCCTCCTCCTCCTCCTCCTTCTTCTTGTTCTTCTTTCTAGAAACTGGGTTACAATTAGCAGTGTATAGGCCAAATTTGAAAGGTTTTGTTTGGTAACCCAAGGCAGGTTTTGATTGGCAAAGATAGCACTTAAAAGAAACCAGAAATTTAACATCCAAATCTCAGTTATGATTGAATTTTTTATTTGCTTATCTTCCCCAGAGGATATTTTTTCCATTGATTTCTAGAGAGATTGGAATGGAGGAAGGAAGGTGGAGGAAGGGAGGAAGGGAGGGAGGGGGGGAGGAGGGAGGGAGAGAGAGAGAGAGAGAGAGAGAGAGAGATCTATGTGAGAGAAATACACCTATTGGTTGCCTCCCACATTCGCTCTGACCAGGGT
>NW_006294998.1:1799219-1802247 GCF_000327345.1 Myotis davidii | reverse complement strand
GGGGAGGATATGTTTTTCACTGAGTTTTAGAGAGAGTAGAAGGGAGAAAGGAGGGGGAGAGAGAGAGAGAGAGAGAGAGAGAGAAAGAGAGAGAGAGATCTATGTGAGAAAAATATATCTATTGGTTGCCTCCCATATGCGCTCTGACCAGGGCCAGGGATGGAGACTGCAACCCAGGTACATGCCCTTGACCAGGAATCAAAACTGAGACACTTTCATACTCCGGACAATGCTCTAACCACTGAGCACATCAGTCAGGGCTCTCTATGACTGTTTTTGATAATCACTAATCAGTTTATTTGGCTAGATTTTCATTCCTGTATGACTACAAAAGTGGAGTTGAGTAGCAACTACTCCATTTAGATAGAGCAAGAGTTCTTCCATGTGCTGTAGTTCCTATACCACTGTACAGCCTAACATCTGGTCCTTTCATTTATAGTCCTAACTAGTGTTTGTAACCTTTTGGGTGTGTGACCCGCTCCTGCCTTGAAAACTTACTTTCTGGATCATACTGTGACAAGATCTAGAAAGTAAGATTTCAAGGTAGGAGGGGATCCCACACTCAGAAGGCTGCATGGGCAGCGTGTTTTTACTTTTGGGCAATAGCTTTGTCTATGAATTAAAACAGCTGAAATGCATTGGATCCCAGGAAATTTTGCTGTGAGACTCTTCTTATCTGACCAAGACATCGAAGAGGTATGATTTTTCTACTAAGCACCAAGAAGATTAATTTGGCAGCAGTGACAACGGAACTTCCATGCAGTTAGCACTGAGTCCAATGGTTGAAGTCTTGCGTTGAGGAGTAGTCTTATCCTGTCCAGGTGATGAGGAAGATTAGGCCTTATTTGAGGATATTTATAAAAGAAATTACAATAGACCACACCTCCAAGCTTGTATTCTCTTTTTCTTATTCCCTACATCCAAGCTATTAAAACATACTCCAAGTCTCACCTTTTCATTGCCCTTTAAAAGATTCCATCTTCACCTCTCCTCCTAGATTATTAGAATGATTACCAGCAACTTCATCTCTCTGTTCAGACTACACACAAGAGCCACAATCAACTTTTAAAGCATAAAGCACATCACTCCTCCCCTTTAATCTTCTGACCAACAAAAGGCGCAAACTCCTTATCTTTTTCAGTTAAGTTGTACACAATGTGGCCTTTACACTTTGATTTTATTCTTTTCATTCGTGTCTTTGCTGACTCAACATAGTATTAGCTTTTTTTCCATTTCAAACCCATTCTCATCTTACTGTATCGCTACTTACTGTATTATCTTTCTGGATTGTTCTTTCCTGTCATGTATCTAAACTGAATGTTTGTTGCTATCCAGATTTAAATGATGTCTTCTCAGAGACTGTGATTACCCAATATAAAATGGCCATGCTGTCACTCTATTTAACCTTACCGTATTTTAATTCACTCCATGGCGTTTATCACTTTTGTGGCTGTTTTGTTCGTTTTATGGCTCTTCTGGTAGAATACAAGCTTCTATGGAATAAAAGTTCTTTGCTTATGCAATTATTTTTATTTTATTTATGTATTTATGTATTTATGTATGTATGTATGTATGTATTTATTTATTTATTTGTTAATTGATCATTTTTTATGCTCCCTATCCATCAGCCCCTTTTAGTTTTCTATCCTTGGCTTTGGTGAAAAATTTTCTTAACTATCATTTTAGCAACTCTACGGCAAATAGCTCAGGCCTCTTTTTTTTCTTTCCTTTTTTTTTTTTTTTTTTCATCACACCACCCTGACAAGTCATCATTCCTGGATGAATCCAACTTCTACGCTCTCTGTGCCATTATTCTGCCTGATAAGACTTGCTGGAGGAAATTACATAACTGAGAAGATTGGTACCATTATAAATGTACAGTCATCACTTTGCCTGGGCCCTCAACACTGCCTGGTAATCTTAATATATTTCCCAATAGACTCCTGCTCCTGCGCGCCACACAATTACCTCAAAGCTTCACCCTCCCATTCGCAGCAAATGAGCCTATCCTCAACCTCATTAAAAAAAAAATCCAGAGAGAGAGGTTCTTCCTCAACTTTCCACCACCAAACCTAGAAAACTTCCTTTCTTCCTTCGCTCCTGCCACTGGCAGAGGTGTTCCTTTCTTGCATAAGGCCATGCCCCCTATCGTTGTGGAGAGTGTCCTTTCCCCTGATCAGGATCCTGTGCTATTTCTTTTTTTCTATGTACTTACCTGATGCTTCTCTTCTGACTGGCTCTCCCGCATTCACAGTTCTTGCTAGGCTACTATCTTTCAGTTCCTGGCAACCTCTCTTTCTTTCTCTCTCTCACTTGGCATTTTCAGCATATTATTCACACTTCTCATTGATCCCACTCTCACCATATCATCTTTTATTAGTGTTCCTTTCAAATTTCAGTTCGTATCTCAGTTCTTCCAAGTGGCCCTTTCTTTTCGCACACTATATTAGGGCCTCTATTTCTGCTTCCATCATATTCTGACTTTTCTTCTGCCTTCTACCATCATAGTTATAATTATTTATTTAGTATCTGTATTCCTTGATCCACTGAAAGCTCCATGAGAGAAGTGACCACAAGTGTCGTGTGAACAACCCTATACTTTACCTACTACAGTGCCTGGCACAGCACTGTTATTCAACTATTTAAAGAATGAATGGTTGCCTGTCTTACATTTAAGTCCTTTATCCATTTTGAGTTTATTTTTGTGTATGGTGTAAGTTGGTGGTCTAGTTTCATTTTTTTTTGTTTTCATGTCTCTGTCCAATTTTCCCAACACCATACTCATCTTTTAACTTTATTAATTCACTTTTAGGTAATCATGTAGAAAAAATAAAGGGACTTTTATATTAAAGTGAAGAACTTGAACATTCAACTTTTGTCTCATTATTATGTAAGAAACAACAATTTATAACTTACCTTTTGTGTCTAGTTTTAAAGATATTTTTGCTACTTTCATCTAACCACATCTTCAGAACTTCCCAAAACCCATTCATCACTTCAGAAGCTTCACATTAAATGTCAGATCATC
>NW_006294998.1:1778011-1798267 GCF_000327345.1 Myotis davidii | reverse complement strand
TTAAAGGACTTGTATGTAAGCATAACCAGTGGACACAGACACTAGGGGGGGGAGGGCATAAGAGGCGGGAGTGGGGGTCAATGGGGTGATAAGAACACATATGCAATACCTTAATCAATAAAGAAAATAAATAATTTAAAAAAAAACAGAAAAAAATGGATGGATGGATGGATGGATGGATGGATGGATGGATGGATGAGAAGGAAGAGAGAGAAGATGAGAAGGTGGGGGAAAGAAAGGAAGATGAAGGAAGAAGGACATCCCAAAGAAAAGCATAACCTAAATCCCAGAGCTGCTTTGGCTAAGGCATTTATTTCATGGCTCCTTTTGCTGGAGTTGTCCCACAGCTCCCAATAGATGGAAGCCTTTCCCATTATGAAGGTGCTCCATACTCACTGCATTATCTATATGGGTAATAAGCACCTGATGATGCCCATCAAAAACAATGTGGCTTCACTTTGCTTCCAAACTATTGACCTTCTCCAGCTTGATGTGTCTCATCCTCCATCTCCTCGAGTTTTTATTGCCCAGTGACTCTGATGTTGATTTAGGCTTCCTTGAGGTGGATTGGGAAGGGGCAGGGGGAATGTTGTGCTTTTCCTAGTGGTCATAATATACCCTTATGATGAAGTTTTGGGTACACTTTGCTGGGATTGGAAAAATTAGAGTTTGAAGGTGGTAGTCTGGGATAATAGTTATGAAGGTCTTGAAATTAAGAAAAAGGGGCTAAGGATCTAAATTAGGTAAGAACTCTGACTTTATATTGTTAGATTATGTGTACACTATTGATTATTAACCTACAGTTTAAAAATAACTAACGAGAGAGGACTAATTCAAACAGGCATGTACTTATGTGTTTCCACTGAGTGACAGCTGAGAAATGAGTAAAATTTTAAAAAGCTAATTTGGACATATCAAATTGTGTTCATGAGTAACAACAGCATTGCCTTTAGTAAAGGTGGGCATATAAAAATATTAGCTTACTATTTAAATTAATAACTAGAATTAAAAATAAATAAAATTTAATCCCTTAAGAATTCAATGATAATATAATAGAAGTCTCTTAGATAAATGCCATGTGAATTTGATTTTCCTTTTATAATCCTCACTGTGTCACATAAAGAATAGCAGATGACAAAAACAGATGGACTTGTGTTATCTGTTCTTGCTTAAAACCTTCTCTAACATTTTTTTTTTGGCCATGTTCATAAACATAGGGTATGGTAGAACTAACTTACATCTGTTTAAAATCCTTGGTAACTTCTGTTAAAATTTATTTTAGTAAGTTATAATATGGCAAAGCCTTTTTATTATGTGCAATATTCTATCTACTTTAGAAATAAGGTTTGAGATTTATTTTAATACTTTTAGATAACTAAGTTTGAAAAATGAAATGTGCCTTAACTTGAGTTTCATATTGATGAGTGTTCCTAAGAAAAATCATTGTACATGATAGTTTCAGTTCATGGAGGAAATAGAAGAAATTTATGGAAAGAATCTTGCTCTAATTAATGATTTCTGTAGCTCTTTACAATTTTCAAGGCATTTTAGAACTATCATTTTCGTTCTCTATCTATGCTTTACTATTTTGGTAAGTAGCATTGTCTTTAATTGAACAAAAGCTATCTACTTTGTCTCCAGTAGCTTTATTAACTCTGAGAAAAAAATATAACCATGTCTACTCTTTACTTGGTAAGAGTTTGCCTGATTTTAGTTAAAGTAACCATGAGGAAACACCTTCAACAGTGTACCCATACCTATAAATTGACATGTGTCAGATGGTCTCAAGGAATTCTTCAATAATTGATCTTAATTAAAAGAATAGGTTTGTATATATTTATTGATTAGGTTATTGAAAAAAATATTGAAATCTAATAAAATTCTCATCTAGCCCAGTTAACTTTTACAGAAAAGTATTTATCATCATGATGTATTTAATAAATATATTTAGTTGTATAACCAAACAGCAAAAAGAAATATGCTTTCTGAAATAATAATCATAACTTTCTGAGTATTTTCTGACCATTTTATTACATTAGAATAAATTAGATGATTTTTATTTTATTTTAAAAAGCTGAATTTAGAAGCTGAAACTGTTCTTCTGGCCTGATGACTCAGTTGGTTGGAGCATCGCCTGTACACAAAAAAGGTTTCTGGTTCAATTCCTGGTCAGAGCATATAACTAGCTTGCTGGTTTGATCCCCAGTTGGGTAGCATATAGCAAGAAACCAATTGATATTTCTCACATTGATGTTTCTCTCTCCCTCACTCTCTTCCCCTCTCTCTAAAATCACTGGGTGAGGATAAATAAATAAATGCTAAAAATTGTAAGCCTCAGAGTAGCTTCTGGAGAGACAGTTACATACCAAAAAGTGTTAGTGAAATATACATTCACCTTTCAGGCAAGTGTTTGCGAAAGGCTATCTTTTCCGTAGGAGTCATGAAGGACAATTCCTTGAATTATGCTTATGCCCTAAGATTATTGGGCCAGCCCACTGTTTCCAGGATGTTGTTCAGTTCTGGGGTTCCAGTGAGGTCCCCGAGAGTCTGGTCAGAGTGGTTGTGCTAGGACTTCTTTTCCAAACTTCCCCCTTCTACGGATCAACTCTGTTCTGATGTATTTAATTGATTGAAGTCTCTCCGAGGATTTTTAAATTTTGAAATAATGATTTTTTGCTATTAAGCACAATAATCACAATACAAAAATAAACAAAGTGATCATTTCTTAATCAAGGATGTTAAAATGATGAATTGGATCCACAGCTATCAAATAAATCTGCCATGATATTTTGAGCACTCAGACAGTGGCTTCAATTTTAATTCTATCAAAGAATCACAGTATAGTCCAGTGATGGTGAACCTATGACACTTGTGTCAGAGGTGACACGCGAACTCATTTTTTTTGGGTTGATTTTTCTTTGTTAAATGGCATTTAAATATATAAAATAAATATCAAAAATATAAATCTTTGTTTTACTACAGTTGCAAATATCAAAAAATTATTTCTATATGTGACACGGCACCAGAGTTAAGTTAGAGTTTTTCAAAATGCTGACACGCAGAGCTCAAAAGGTTCGCCATCACTGGTATAGTCCCATTATTTTTTCTAGGTTATTTTGGTATAATATTTGTAACATGCTCGTCCCTTATTTTTTAATGATCTTTAAAAATCCTCATTGTAGAATTAAACAATTTGCTAACAGAATTTGTTAATCAAAGCCTTTTCAGGATACTGCAAGATATATAAATTAGATATATAAATGCATTAAAATAATGTCAAGTCAATTTTACATGACCAGGGACAGCAGGGAAGGCTTTGCTATAGCAGCTAATGTGATCCCGAAGCATATACCTGCTTGCCAATTATTATAAGCAACAGCTGAGGATGTTCAGAATTGGGTTGGAGAGAAAGTTCGTAAGTCAAATGAAAAATGATAATTTAAAATATAAGAAGTCAGGATTTCCCAACCATGAAAGGAAAAGATAGGTTGAGACATTAAAAGTAGTGCTTTCATGCGTATTAAATGTTTTCATTTTCTAGTAGCTGAGGCTAGAAGAAAGCCTGTGTTACTCACAGGCCTACCTACTTATATTTGCACCAATGTGTTTACTTCCAGCTCTTAATGATGGCGCTGCAGCCCTAGAATTCAATAACGCCATTAGATTAACAATGTCACCCAGAGAATACATTAATGTCAACCTCTATTGCTCTGCAGAGAGCCCTCCTCATTCTGAATTCCTGTGAAGCATCTTCCCTCTTTGCGGGGTGTACAGTTCTGAAATATTCAGTTCACAATGGGAAAAGATAAAGAACTTCGACACCATCCATTTTTTCAGGCCAAAGAGAAATAGAGCTGAATGCCTCTCAAGCTTGTGATAGGTGACCTTTGTTGTCTGACAGGAGCATGAAAAACCACCCATTTTTGTATTTGGCTTAATAAAGGTATGCGAGGTAGCAATGCTCAACAGCCAAAACTGATTGGTGATTTTCTTTCTAGATGACCCATTAAAAGTGGCTGAAGATAATGAATTCATCCATCACTTATGACTAAGTGTACTGTCCCCTGCATGCACTCAGGATAATAGCGTCTTAGAATGAAGGGTATTAAAATCATCAGATAAATCTAACATTACTGGGCAAAGTCATTTCACAGTGATCACTCAGAGGTCATCATTATGCACATTCATACCAGTTTCCAACTGGTCGAGGCCCAAAATTGGAGAAGAAGAGGGCAGGATAAGAAGCAATTTCTTTCAAGTGACATCAGTATTTTTCAGCCACTGGGTTGCCCAGCCATTTTCGGGGGGTTGGGGGAGGAGGAAAGGAAAAAGAAAAGGGAGAGATAGTGATTGGATTGTTTCTCAGTTCGTTTGGTAGCCATTTTTTTCTGTTTTTCACAAAGTTGAATCTTTATATATTAGATTGATATTAAGCCGCATGAAGGTATGATCTGTACACAGAATAGGACTGAAATGGCTGAAGAGCAGGAGGATTTACACAGTTCTCCTGAAGCTGTCTGGTGTAAGAGTGTGGACTTTCTATACTTCATTGTGGCCTCTGTTATTTACTGCCTGGATAAACTGTGCACAAGGTATTTAAGCATTTTTTTTTTAGGTATTTAAGCATTTTATGCTTGGTTTTCTCAACTATAAAAGGAGATAATAATATTAGCTACCTAGAGAGTTTGAGGTGAAAAGTAAATATATTTATATACATAAAGTTTATTATAGTGCCTAGCACATAGTCATCAACAAAGGTTATTATTATTATTATTATTTAGCTGTTCTGACTAGGAATCTGGAAAAAAAGGGTACTGAATAAATGTGTTTTGTGTGATGACTGTTCTTGATTTTCTCTGTTTTTCAAATAATTGCTGCAAATACTTTAGAAACCAGCTTGCATTTGTTCTAGAGTCCTCTACCAGGTTTTAGAGTCCTCTTCATCAGAAATTATCCTTCTTTAACCCAACTACCACATACACTCAGGAAACTTGGGATCTTCAAAGCATAATATTGAACTTTGCTTAAAGTGGGGGGTGGGAAAGGGCAGGCCAGTGAGTCTAGAGTAGTCAGAAACCTCTGGGATATGAATCGTCCTGTTTTATTCTTCCACATGGGAGACCATAAAAAGACAGGATCTGGAGTGTCACTCAGCTGAAACCTCTGATGATTGTTCATTATGGGTGACTGCTGTTATGGTAAAGGAACATGATGGGATGAAATGGATGTTGGAGAAGATATTACAACCAGTTTGCCTATGATACAAAAAATTTCTCTCTGTGGAATAGATTTTGGGTAGGGTAGCTGCTTGCAACTATGGTTAGAGAATTTCAAGCAAATCAAGCAAACTGGCCCCTGTTGACTCTGAGAAGCCATCACAAAGTCTACAAAATAAGCTAAATTCCCCTAATTTTTTTATTTTTTCTCCTGGGACCCTTTAGGAGGATCCTCTTAAGATCTTTTTTGAAATTCCCGTAGGGAATGTGCTTGTTTTTCTTATCATCAGATTTACAGACTACAATTGATCACTGTGTACATTATAGATTTGCTGATTAAAATTTTTGCTTATTTGTAGCTCATCTTTCTTAAGAAGTGTTTATTTAATGCCAACTGACTCTCTCTGGTTAGATCCTGGGATGATTAAGTTAGACATAATCCTTGCCCTCAGGGATCTCATAGTCTAATGGAGGAGGAAGATCTTATGATATGACTATTTGGTCATTTAAGCATAAAAATTGCTATAGAAACTGAGAGCAGGAAGAAGCTAGTTGACCAAATAATGAGTTTTAATGAGCAATTTTTATAGCCTCAGCTTAAATTCATTCATTTAAATGAAGTTCATTTAAAGAGGCAGATGGTTACAAAAATTAAAATATCCCTAGACTGTTTCCCTGATTTAACATATCTTGATAGAACTGAATAAAAATGAGACTTCTTTAGGCTTTAATGTTTTTTATATTGTGGTACTAAAGGAGGTGATCCTAATTCAGCAAGGACTTATTACTTCTAGGCATTCTTGGTCTCCATGTTTGCATTTTGATTCTATTAATTTTTATAAGACAGCCACAGCATTCTCAGCACAGTCACCAGTTATATAATTTCATTGACTTTCATTCTTAAAAAGCAACATTGGCACATCCAACAGGGATAAATATTTTTGGTGGAACTGTAGATCAGAAGAAATCATTTTAATTCATTACTCACCATGCCCCTGAGCTATAATCCTATTGTATAGAAGACACAACTAAGAATAAACCCCTAATGTCATAAACTTGGATATAGAATTTAAGGTACTTAATGCACTTACCTAAATTCTATATTTCACAAAGATTATTGTTCCTTACCAAGGTAAACTGAAATGTAAAAGATAAGGAAAGTATGCTATTAAATGTCTTGACCTGATATCTAATTTAATTACATGCTTACAAGTTTTGTAGATCACTTCTACTAAATTATATGCGTTTGAATACTTTAAAAATAGTCTAATTTTAATTGCACAGCAACACATAAAAAGTCTAACAGAAATTTGATTTCATTTAGCATCCGGATCTATTCCTCCTTTCCTCTAGATACTTGTAGACTATATCTCTTCCCATTATCATTACCACTTTTTCCTCCCAAACACCATCCCTGAAATGAGTTTGGTGTCCCCAGCTTAAAAATTCATTATCACTTGTGTGGATAATCTTTTATTTTTCATTGTGATAAAGCATGCCTTGTCAAGCTCATGCTAAAAGGGAACTGGTAGATAGCTAAATCTGAAGGAGTGACTTAGAGATGGAGCTGATGTGTATTCTGCAATCAGTGCGTCTGTGGAATTGCTGGGAAGGAGAGGGGGAAAGGTGAGGAGGTGGAGAGCAACTGCCTTCTTGGAGTTTAATGTCTATGAGAATGGTACACACTTAAGAAGCTGAGGGAGTGGGAAATGGGAAACTGTGCCCCAGGAACCATGAAAGATTACCTAAAGGAGAATCAAAATGCCATCAGCATACTTAATTTGACTTTATAAATTTTTTCTAGAGCTTCTGGCACGTGCAGTTAAGCCACTCATTTCTACATATAAAGGACAGATGTGTATTTTTATTATTATTACTATTATATTACATGAATATTTATGATTATGTCATCCTAAAATATGTCTTTAAAGCAGAAATAAATGAAACTCATTTTATTACTTTATTGAGTTTAAGGTCACATCAATTTGTTTAATTTATATTTAGCCTTGAGGAATAAATTTGGATGATATGCTTCAATGGTAATATTACTTTTAGTATTTTCTATCAAAAGATGAGAAAAAAGATCACTTTGGAAGGATGGGTTTGACTAAATATTTAGTTTTATTAATAAAGTCTACAATACACATTTGCAGCATCAAAATATAAATGAATAGAAAAGGATAGTTGTAACTTTCGATTTCTTAAATATAACCAACCTGGAGTAGGGACAGGAAGATAACAAGTGGGTAACATTCACAGTACCGTTCCTCAATTCAAATCTTCACTTTTATAACTATACTTCTTTTGGATTGCATGCTTTATTTGTTATTCTTCTTATTTGGAGATAGAAAGGAAAGCATACATTATGTAGGGAAGTGTAACAAATTCTGAAACTCAAACTGAGAGTTGGTTAGAGAATAGCGGGGATCAGGAATTCTGCTGTCATAATGTGGAGCTAAATGGGTCTTTGTTCTGTTCCGCTCCCATTTCTCCATGATTCATACCTAATATCTACTTTGTGCATTCAACAATGATAACATATCAAATGCAATGTGATATTCTCCACATGAGGTATCATCCCTTTACATTTTCAACTAAAATGACTCTCAGTCATTGCAAGAATGACTTCCTGCCTTTCCTTGCGGTTCTTCTATCATAGCAACGCTAAGACACAAAAATACTTATTCAGCAAAAAGAGTTAGTTCTGATTATTGCTACAAATGAGCAGAAAAACAACAACAGGGAAACTGTCTCAGTCTTCCAAGCTCAAGGCTAAATAATCCCTTTTTGTAATTTAGATGTCCCTGCCATATTTGATAAGCCTTACCATGCCTCTTACATGGCCGTGCAGTGAAAGCAGCATGGGTGTCTGGAACAGGGTGTGCAAGCACCACAAAGAGCAGAACTGCCGGTGCAAGTTGAGGTAGTGAGGTTATCGGTTTCCCTGCACAACTGCATCTCCTCAAGTGAGGAAAGGGGCACAGAATTGACACTGAGCGTTCTCTCCTTGGACTTTGAACATTATTGTATCTTAAAAACCTGATATTTAATATAACACAATATGATATGATATGGTATGATATGATATGAATCTTCAGGATATACTTAGTATGAGAAAATGAAATAAAAATATCAAGACTGCCATGGCCAGTTAGTGGCAATAGGGGAATTATTCCCATAGTGGGGGAAACATTTTTGTCTCCATCTCTCAGATGGCCTTATTTGCTGAGGTTAATTTATTTGTATTCCCTTAGGTGATTGTTAGTTAATTTCTTCATAAGTAAGGATCATGAGGAGAAGGGGTATAATAATTGAAGGGGGAAGAGAAGAGTTTGAACATAAGCTTGGTCTGCTTTCTAGTTTTGTCCAAAATTGAGACAGATCCAAGGACTAGAGACAGACCCAATGTTCCTTCCCATCTCCAGTTCTCTATTATTCACATCTTATGCACACTTCATGCATCCAGCAATCATACACCTCAGACACAATGCTGTATTTCCCAAGCCTTCTATAAAGCCCGTTTTCATCATGCTAAGAACTTTTGCTTTCTACGAAAGTGGTTCTTTTAGTTAGCACCTTGAATATTCCTTTTTCTAAATTCTTGCTTTGAAATGAAGAACTGCTTTGAACACTACAAAAAAAAAAAAAATCTACATAGAGAACAGGACTGGGAGAAAAACAGAGCCTTGTAGCCATCTGCTGGTTTGGCTATCCTCATACAAATTGGAAAAGCTTCCATTTTTTCTTTTTTTTTAAGATTTAATTTTGAAATCATATAAATGTGTAAAGTAGTTTAAAAGCCCAATGTTAAGATAACAATTTCTATCCCAAAGTTTATGAAATATGTCTCTAAAGTTATATGATTGATTTTACTTACCTTCTAGTATATACAAATCCAAATAAATATTATCAAAATACACATACATGAAGGCAAGCTTTATTGTTATTCTAATGAGAGTATTATTTCCTACAACTTTTTAGATATATACTTTTTCATTTGGCTTCAGAACTGAATTAAGACTAAAAGTTACTTTCTTGCCTTTTTCTTTCTTTTCTTTTTTAACTTCTCATCAGAGTCGGAGCAATATACCTCCTGGCTCTTTTCAAAATTCAAATCTGTTATTCACACAGATTTTGTCAACTTTGCATTTTTCAAGTTATTTTCTTTTAGTTTCAAAAGCAATTCATGATTTTAGGTTACATTGGCAGCAATAGAAAAATATCTAAAGCCTCCAATGGAAAGAAATATTATAAAGGACAACACTTATTTGGGTTTATGACATGGAGCAGGTTTGTTTTTAAAAAGTCACTTTACTTAAAGTCACACTCCATACATCTGTTTTCAAAACCGATGTGATTGATGGGGATTAACTTTGGATGTTAGAAGAACCGCCCTAACTGAGATTTTGTTTGTTTTCTTGTTTATTGTTGTGAGATTGCTTATCAGGTGCATTGAACCACCTCCCTATTGTCCTGTAAAGGTGCCAATTCCTGACGCTCTGCAGAAAAGCAGGTAGCAGATGTTAAGAGATTCTATCCTGAAAGACAAGACTCATGTTTGACCTTTAACATCTATACAACTTTCTTGAAAATTAATTTCTTTTCTTAAGAATGTTTATTTCTTTTTTTTTAAATTTATCAGGGTGACATTGGTTAATAAAATTACATAGCTTTCAGGTGTACAATTCCACAATACATTATCTCTTTATTGTGTTGTGTGTTCACCACCCCAAGTCAAGTTTCCTTCCATCGTCATTTAACCATTTACTCCCCCTTTACCCTTTTCTACTCCCCGCCCCACCCCCCACCCCCATTTCCCTCTGGTAATCACATACTGTTGTCTGTGTCTATAAGTGGTTTGGGCTTTTTTTTTTTTTGCTTATCCCTTCACCTTTTTCACCCAGCCCTCCCCCCTCAAACAGCTGTCAGTCTGTTCTCTGTCTTTATGAGTCTATTTCTATTTTTTTGTGTTAGTTTATTTTGTTCGTTAGAGTCTATGAATAAGTGAAATCATGTAGTACTTGCCTTTCTCTGACTGGCTTACCTCACTGAAAATGAATTTCTAGGGTTTTTTTTTTTTTTGTAAATGGATGATACACAACCCTTATAACCATAGTAGTTAGGGATTTGAAATCTATAGTAAGAAGCTCTTAAAAATTTAGAAACAAAATCAGAAGCAAACCCCCTTATTAAAATGGAAACTAATATTTAATATATAAAGAAAGTTAGCCAACTGCACAAATAACACACTGAAGTAAAAATAATACTATTAAATCAACACATTTAGGAAGACATTTGCATATGGTTTAATGATAAAGTTATGTTGTTTTAATATTTCAATACTATCAAGATCATCACAGACATGGAATGCAGTGGTTCCAAATGCCAGTCAATAGGTAAGCTGCATCAGAGTGACCGGAGTTTTAAAATTATTCTAATGTAAAAATTTTTATATAGCTTCTAGGACTTTGATTTACAACTACTGAATCAATACTGGAAAGACCAAAGAATCTTTAAATTTAAAAAGTAGCCCAGGCGATTCTGATGCAATTTGACTATGGACTGCATTGTCTTAGATAAACTATAGAGTGGAATAGATTTTAGAAATGAACGACATACAATCCCCGCTTTATGGAGCCCTGTATAATTTTATATAGCTTCTAGGACTTTGATTTACAACTACTGAATCAATACTGGAAAGACCAAAGAATCTTTAAATTTAAAAAGTAGCCCAGGCGATTCTGATGCAATTTGACTATGGACTGCATTGTCTTAGATAAACTATAGAGTGGAATAGATTTTAGAGATGAATGACACACAATCCCTGCTTTATGGAGCCCTGTATAAGGGGACAGGAGTTCAGATTGGGAGTTACCAAGGATGCAAGCACCAAAGAGACAGGAACCTGAACAATTCTGGAGAATTCAAAACAGACTTTTGGAAGTGATGCTTAAGCTGAGTATAGAGGATATTAGATTTGTACTTATAGTGTGTCTCCTATAGTTCTCAAAGATTTGCACATACAGTGTCTCACCAGGAGAGACACTCTATGTGCAAATTACAGGTCTGTGAAAGAATATGTGCTTGGGGGAACTTCAGGTAATTCATGGGATGGGAGGGAAGAGCTGAGAACATCCAAGAGGCAGGGGCCAGATTTGAAGAGCAGCATCTGTCATACTAAGGAGCGTTTATTTTATTCTGCGTGAAGTAGATGCCATTGAATGATTTCATACATAGAAGTGACACGATCAGGTTAGTGTTTTGCACATGCTGTTCTGAGGGCAGTGTAGTGGGTGATTTGGAGCTGAGTGGGGCCAAAGCTAGAGCAGGTAGGAGGCTATTGCAATAAGCTCCGGTAAGAAATGAAGAGAGACTGTGGCTGCATGAGAAAAGAGGAGGAGACATCTTGGTCAAGTCATGAGCACTCCTTAAGGATGCAAGAATTACTGTGAATAATTCTAAAACATTTCCACCAAGGCACCCCATCAACATAGGCAAGCAGTTGTAATAGCAACTGAGCCCTAAACGTCCCAGAATAAGCCCCACATTTCTTTGAATTGTTACACGCTGTCTTAAAAATAATGCCCAGCTTGCGTTCCACATTATGCATTTACTTTTGTAAAATTTGATGTGATAAATAATACATTATGATGAAGATGACAAGGGTAGGAGGATATTCCAGGAAGATTCATTATGTTTACTCTATGCCTTCATATATTTCCTGGTATATGTCATTGTCCATGGGTGTCCTCATATTCCACTTTGAAAAGCACAGAATTTGTCAAGCATTAAAGAGGCAGAATTACAAAATGTGAGTATGAGAACTGGGAGGATGAAGAGTTTAGTAGGATAATTCCCAAGTTTCTGACCTGGGCAATGTCACTAATACTGGCTGGGAATGGTATGCAAAGAGTTCCCTTTCTTTCTTTCTTTTTTTTTTAAAATATATTTTTATTGATTTCAGAGAGGAAACAGAGGGAACAAGAGATAGAAACATGAATGATAGAGAGAATCATTGATTGGCTGCCTCCTGCACGTCCCACATTGGGGATCAAGCTTGCAACCCAGGCATGTATCCTGACCGGGAATTGAACCATGACCTCCTAGTTCATAGGTTGATGCTCAACCACTGAGCCACACCAGCTGGGCAAGGGGAGAAAGGGAGACAAGGAGAAACAGTTTTGCTGGAGAGGTGAGGGGATGATGGATTTCACTTTGGCATGTTGACATTGAGTTGCTTGTAGGACATCTGAAAGGAGGTAGAAATAGACCAGTCAATCCTCTGGAGAGACACCTGATCCAGAAATACACAGACTTTACTTGAAAGTGTATTAATGCCTTGAAATAACCTTTCCTGGTGCTAGGGGTGTATTTAATAATTGCTTGCTGAATAATTCTAATCTGTTAACCTCTCTAATTTTCCAGTTTAGTACTTGAAAAATTAAGCAACCCTGCTCCGAGACAGTAGGGATCAGTGGATGTGACCACAGGGCTAATTGGAAGGGAGAAGGTCTAGTCTCCTTGGTTGAGTCATGAGCAATCCTCTGCTTCGTGCTCGCTGTATTCAGTAAAAGGGAGCATATGAACAACACAACAAGTGGTGATAGGGAACTAAATGACAGAAAAAGATAAGAAACGAAAGAAAATACAGGTGAAATGTAGTAAGAAATAAGCAAAATAAGCAACTTGAGAGAAAGTTCAAGTGAAATAAATAAAAGTAGAATTAAAAAAGTAAGTTCATTAAATTACATAGTAGATATAAAAGATAAACAGACTTAGATAATATATTAAGTAATGCAAACAATATATTTTAATCAGAAAATTTTATTGTGACTTTCTTACTCTAAAAGATATTCATTTTCAAAGGAAACACTTGAAAAAATAGAGATAGGCAAAATAAGTCATTCATAATTTCATCTTCCAGGAGATAACATTGCTAACATTCTGGTAAATATTCTTCCAGGTTTTTATTTTTCCTATACGTATGCTACCAACATGCTATATAGGGTGTACACCACAGAAGTCTACAATATATGTGCACATTTAGAATAAATATTTATATTACAAAATTATATATCTATAAACAAAGATTATAAATTACAGATACTCATGTACACATGTTAAATATAAACTTTTAAATTCTAACAGAGTAGATAATAAAACTAAATAAATTAAAAGTAATAATATAAAATAACTAAGATAAGTTTAAGTTGCATAGCTAATGTCTTCAGGGTTGTTAGGGCTCTTAGAGTTAGGATCCCTTAAAATATTCCCTGGGCCTCCCTTCTTAGAGTTATATTTCCCTGCAGGGAATCTTTAGCAGATGTCCTTTGAGCTGAGAGCAGAAGGGCAAAGGGCATGACCCTTGCCCCCTCTCTGGGTCCCTGTATTCTTCTCTGCAGCTGTTGGAGATGCTTATCAGCCTTCAAAGGCCGCCTGCAGGGAATCCCTGCTGGGTACCCACTGACACATAGAAGTATCCTTTCTTTGGGGAGTCTTTCTCCCACCAGAAGCCAATCTAACCAACACGTGTTTAGCCCAGGACAGTGTATAAAACCCTTTTATATGCACCATCTCATCTGATCTTCACAACAACCCTGTGAGGCAGATATTATTTCTTGACCTTTTTTGTTTTTTTAGGGGATTAAGTCACTTGCTTAAGAACACAAACAGCTAGTAAGAGGTGTAACTAGAATTCAAACCTACATCTTTGACTCCAAATCCTGTGATCTTTGCTCTACATTTACAGAGCCACCCTTCTGAGTGAATGGATAAAATGGAGATTCTGAGTTTCTAAGGCTGATAACCATAACTGCACCAGTTATGCCTCCTCTACCTTGAGATTTTGAGTCTCTTTGGAGTATCTTATAAAAGGTCGGTATGGATTTCAGTAAAAGCATCATAAATATTTATTGGAAAATAGACATATTTTATACTTTGAGAGTCTTTACAAAATGTACCAGAGTTAATCTTTCTTAGAAGTTTGATTCAGATGTATGTTTTCTCTTCTAAATCTCAAAATCATATTCCTATGCCTTTAATTAATAAAACAACACATTAATAAGGCCTTACCAATAGAGATATCAACTTACAAACTTCAATTGAAAAAAGTAAGCTATTGAGATAAGGGCAAAATGTAGACACAAAAATGAGAAGACACAAAATAATGGGCATTAAAAGGCCTCTGAGTAGAAGGGGAATAAGCTTCCAAGGTGAGCGTGAGGAAATCTCATTTATAAGTAACTGCCTAGTGTTTCCCAATTGACACCTGCTATTTTTGCACGTTCTTTATGAAATACTTGGAGCTATTGAACATATGACAGTTTAATCAGATCCTTCCACTTAGTCACTTGCCCTCTACTGCCCATTTACAAACCACTGTTTTCCCCAGTATATTAATGAATATAGAAACAAGGCATCCAAACAAATGAATTTAAATGCAGAGATCAAATTATCTAGAAGAGTCATTTTTAAACCTGCAATGCAGCTGAACCCATTCTTTAAACAAATACATTGAGGCCCAATAAATAAGACAAAAGCAGAGCTGGTGTCATAAAGTTGGGGGGCTGGAGAGCAAATTGCCGGCTCCTCAGGCCCTCTCCTCCTTCATGGCAACCTTTAGACCTCTCTGTTGAGGGGATTTGACCCCTAGTATTGAAGTGGGGTGAATTCTCCAGTTTTATTGTCTATAATACAATAAAACAACAAGACATAGAATACAATCTATATGTGTCACCTATAAATTGCAGAACTAAAAAGCAGAACATGGGGCAGTAAGGGATCTGGGTGGTATATAAACTCAGTGCCATAAAACGGGAACTGGGAAAACCAACCTGTGTCTAGTAACATTTCTCTCTATTTTTCTTTGAAAATTTTCATTGTGAACATAATTTCCTGAAAGAATAAATGCTCTGTCATTTCGAGAATTTAAAGAATGGGATGAATAACTTTTAAAATACTGTAAATTGCATTGTCTCTCTTTGATTTGTGGCTTAGCTCTACCATCCATCATGATGTTAGGAGATAGAAAGAGACACTTCACCATCAATCTGTTCTCCTGCTCTTGTCAGTGCTTATGTCCTTAGATAAACATAATCTGTTTCTATTATTTATTTTTCTGAAAAGGTTTGAATAAACTGAAATATAGAAGCTTTAATTTTGTGCATATATTTTTTTTAGAATTAAATGACTTTAGAATTTCTTATGGTCAAAGTTTGGCAAATCAGAAATAGAAAAAAATTATATATACATATATAATAACCTTTAGATGTCTTTGCTTTCTACTGAACTATAAGAGATTGTATGATTTTATATGTTTATAAAGCACATAGTAAGATTATTTATGAGGCTTTGTGAAAACTATATAAATTTAAAGTGCTCTTTCTATTAAGAATACAGATATTTTTTTCACTGAGTAATGTTTCATGCTCAGAATTTTTCTGCCTCTGTGTAATAGTTAGAAATCATGAAAAGTGTTTTAACTGAATTTGAATCTGGCATTGTTTTTTATTTCTCATTTTTAGATAATTTTAAAATTTACCCTTATATGGTATATAGTTTCTTTCTATATTCAACCACATTCTTTATTCACTTTATATTCCTGATCTGGGCCTTTTAAGCATTCAACTTTTTCCAGAACATGAATCCAATTAAACATCTCTTAAAATATTCATAGGTATACACCAAATATCTCTGCATTTTAGAGAATCTTATAAAATGCTTAACTATTCTCTCTCCATAATTATCTCATTGAAAATCAGAATTACTCTAAAGTGATTTTCTTTCATACTGACTTAAAAGGCCTTTCTACACATGAGAAAAGTTAGAGATATAGATATATAATATGAAATATCTAGTTTTTAAATAGTACTGTGAGAATAACTCGTTTAGAGAACTTGTAGAATATGAAACACAAGAAAGAGAGTATGAATTGAAGAGCAAACAATTCCTGTGGACCACACAGACTTCTTTTAAGGAATTTATTATATGAGAATATACAAAATGTTAAGTTGACTACATAAGAGAGAATTCTATCTATCATCTATCTATCATCATCATATATCTATCTATTTATCTATTTATCTTGAGTTTCATGTTTTTATATGCAAAGTTAGTTTGACCATGACATTTTATTCTTTAATATATTCTTTTTATATTAGATGGTCTGTGTGAACTTGTTGCTAACCTTTTCCTTTTAGGTCCTCAGAGTGGAGATGGTAATTCCTAAGATGTCTACATTAAGGGGGTTGTTAAAATAAACTTAAAATAGACATGAAAGTATAAAAGAACATAGATTATGAGTTCATTTCATGAGACTGAATGGAACAAGATTGCTGTTTTCCGCATACAGATGAGTGTTACATCAGTGTGCACATTCTGAAATAATGGGACAACTCAAAATCCAACCTTTCTGAACCTTTCAAAGTTCTGGCTTTCCAGAAGAACATTAAAGAGAGAAACTAACTCAATATCGTTGAGGAAAAAAAAAAAAAGGAACAGATTCAAACTTGAACTTAAAAGTTCAGTTGAGAAAATCTTAATGTTGAAGTACAGTTCTCTTCTCAAGCTGGCACACTGGGCAAGTCCCCTTCTTCTGCAACTTCTTCTTCTTCTGGCAGAACAGGTGTAGATAATCACGTGGCCCTTTGTAATGCTTTTGTTTTGCATGTAATCACATGATTATGGGGTTTTGTATGAGAATTTCTGTCTAAAGCTAACCTTTATTCTGGTGTCATATATAGTTCCTTTTAAGACAATTATTACAATTACTTATGATTCCTTAATGTGAGGATCTGTAGAACAGTAACTGCCATCTCTTACTTTCTCAGCTTCCACTTATAATTTTTAATAGGCTTTATTTTTTTACAGAAGTTTTAGGTTCATGGCAAATTTGAATTGAAAGTACAGAGCCATGTACCCTGGCTCCCACATACGTACATTCCTTCTCACTACCAACATCCAGAACCAGAGTGGTACATTTGTTACAACTGATGAACCTATATTGACACACCATTGTCACCCTAAATCTATCATTTACATTAGGGTTCATTCCTGGGGTTGTACATTTTATGGGTTTTCATGAGTGTGTAATGATATAAATTTACTATTAAAAACTTAGAGCACTATCCTAAAATTTTTCTGTGCTCCACCTACTCATCCTTCTCTTACCCCTAGCCCCTGACAACAACTGATCTTTCCACTATTTCCATAGTTTTTCTTTTTCCATACTGTATTTGGAATCATACAGGAGGATGAGGGGCTGCCTCCTGCCTTTTCAGAACTACTATACTTTTTAAAAATAGAAATTTATTTGTAAATCATAGGATTTATTTCTAGATTGATGGCTATTTTTAAGACTTAAAAAATAGTAACCACTATAAAAATATACACATTTTGTCAGGGGTTATGATGATTTTGTTCTTTGCTTGTGGATGTAGCCAATTTCAGGGGTCATTTCCTGACCCTGAAAGGGGTAATTTATTGTCTTGACTCTGAATGTGTAGTTTCTCTGCTTCCTGTTTCGGTATTTGACGAGAAAGCTGCTGAGAAAAGAGGCCAGTAAAGCCAAAATATTTGAAAAATGGTAAAATTTATTTTTCTATGCGCATATGCTTTTATGTTAAAAAAGAGTGTCCTGAATCCTACCAGGGTTATAACTCCTTAACATATTTCCTGCCTTATTGGAATTTAGAAGATTTGAAATTCTCATAATGGTTGCTTGAGGCTGAAATTTTAATTACTTATTTAGGTAAGCCTTACTGTTCTTCTAAACAACACTTTGAATACTTTATGAATATGACTATTATGGCTGCTGTAAAATAAGGTGACAGGGTTTTTTGTTTTTTTGTTGTTGTTTGTTTTTTTGAGAAGTAACTATTATCAACGTTAGCTTGTGGTAATTTTTTCTCTCCTGCATAGATGGTGTTAAAGTCTCAGAATGTGAAGTCTTAAAGTCACAAAATAATAAATTTATTTTCCTTTGAGCTGCCAGCCAAGTTTCCATGTCACAATTTGTCAACAATCATTATAGTGAAAACTGCTTAAGAGAAGTCCTAGAAAACTGTGGAAAGAAACAACATATGTGTGACTTTTGCTAGCTGTTAATTCCCAAGTGTTATATACAGACGCCTAAAGCAAAGCAGTGAAAACATTTAAAGAGAGGTGGGGTACTGAAGGGACAAGAGCATTGATTGTTTAGAGTCAAATTCAGTTCCACTGTAGTAATAAAAGTGCCTTAAGCTTTGTTCCAAGTATTTATAATGGTGATAATTTTATATTTTGATGAAAATTTTGTTGCTTGGTCTTCTTTTTATCAACAGAATATCATTTGCGTTTGAGAATAATTTTAAGTGCTGTGTGAAATCAGGAAGTCACAAAATGAAGGGACATTATTACCTGAAGAGAAAGTGGTTTAGGAAGCTTGTCAATCACAGTCATGACTAAGGAACCACTTTGGTCACCACTTCCGATCCTTACTAGCCGTTATGTGGAGATGGGCAGATGGTGGCACCCGCACTAGATGCCACACTAATACAAATTGCTCAGGGTTGGAGAAAAGGGAGATGGATCAAAGATATGTGTCTACATAGTGTGTTTAATTTTTAAAAATCAACTTTAAGAATTACTTGTAAAATATGGTAATCAGTCAACCTTAAAATGCAGATGTTCTAAAATGAAAAATATACTTTATGAAGTTCACATAAAAATAAATAATGTTAAACTATATTAAAAGAAGAAAATAGATTTCTAATCTAAAATAAGTCACCTAGAGTTATATGATGACTAGATAAGTTGATTGACTGATACATATGGAAGGAATAGATAAAACATTCAACACACACAAAAAAAAGTTATGTCTAGACATATTTTTATGTCTTATCAAAATATAGTCAAAAGGTTAGGCATGTGGAGGTGTGGTCTAACACAGCTCACCTTTTAAATGGTTGTTAAAAATTTGGGTGTTCCCCCCAAATCTCAAAGTATGAGGTACCTTTACAAAGACCATTACTTACTACAGATCCTGGCACTTGTCCTGTTCTTTCTTTTAAATATAACAGGGTGAAAATTTGTTATCTTAATATTTGGCACTAGAATTCCTTACAGGGAAGTACTGTTTTTGTTTAAACAACATTCACTGGGGCAGGGGAGACCTGAGGATATTATTATTTGCACGAGTAAAGAAAAGAAGGCATTTTAGGGCTTCTGTGATCAGATACAGAGAAAGAAGAAATAGAGAAGGCGGTGGTAATGAAGTGAGGAGTCAGGGAAGCTAGAAACGTTAGAGTCTGGGTACTACATGGGGTAAATCTGCTGGAGCAGATCTTAAAAGTGCTCATTTTAATAACAAAAATCATAACTGTGTGGCGATGAACGTTAACTAGGCTTACTGCGGTGATCATTTTGAAACCTAAGGTCCTTAATGATGTTAATTAAATTTAATTTTAAATCCACTTTCTAGAAATCATCTCTTTCTATATATGTGTACCCCTCAGAGACCTACCCTTTCCCTTGGATAACCAGCAACCCTCGAAGCAGCAGAAGGCAGTAGCCTGGGTCTGACTGAGGATCACAAGGTCCAGACCTCTGGCAGCTAAAGATAGCATCTTGACCAAGTTATGTTTCAGTTCCTGAGCCCAAGGGTGGATAGACCCGTTGGCTGCTTTCCCACGAGACTGGACAGAGGGATGCCAGACAAGAGCTCAGAGCTGCCCTCAAGACCTGAAAAAATTATTTATTACTCTTACCTCACCTCTAACCAATCATTTCCCAGTACTACTCAGAAACCCCTAACCAAGATGTCATGTTATTTCCTGCCCGGTGTGGCTCAGTGGTTCAGTGTCGACCTATGAAACAGGAGGTCACAGTTCAATTCCCGGTCAGGGCACATGCCTGGGTTGCAGGTTCCATCCCTAGTAGGGAGCATGCAGGACACAGCTGAGCAATGATTCTCTCTCATTATTGATATTTCTATCTCTCACTTTCTCTCTCTTCCTCTCTGAAATCAATAAAAATATATTTTTTAAAAATGTCCATCCATTCT
>NW_006294998.1:1774784-1776675 GCF_000327345.1 Myotis davidii | reverse complement strand
TCATTTAATCATCCCTCACTAACCACCCTGCTGGCCTGGTCACCCACGCAGCCTGCTTGTCCAGTCATTTGGTAGTCCCTCACTAACCCCGCTGCCGGCCTGGTCGCCCCACACAGCCTGTTGAGCTGTCTGTTCAGTTGTGATGGTTGCTTAGGCCTAAATTTTTCCAGAATGGAAGTTTAAATTTAAAATAATCTACTTAGGAAATAGATTTAGACAGATGGTAGCCAAATCTATCATTTAAGCAAAGTCATAGCCACATGTTTCCATTATTGGGAGTTAATGAAAATAAATGACTAAAAGCTTAACACAAGAAGTCAAAAAGGAAGCATACATTTTTCTGAATGATAAGAAATAAAGAAGCATGAAAAAGATAATGCAGAAACAGTAGATGAATAGAAATGATAAATTAAAAATGAAGTGTTATCAATTTTTGCGAGTCTAATAAAGAAAGAGAAAATAAAAATGCACAAAATCAGGACTAACACAATACATATTAGGGGTGACTATATTAGTAAATACTTAAAAACTATGTTAATATATTAATATAAAAGTGGCCTTTCATGTTTTGGAAAAACTAATCAAAATGAACACATCAAAAAGAAGAAAAAGTGAAACTTCAATGCGAATAAATTATGAAGATTAAATGTTATAGCACATGCCAAAGCATTATTTTTAAATGTTATCACCATGACACATGGTAAGAAATACATTTTACATCATAAACCTTTACACAGACACAGCTATATGTACAACTGAAACACAAAAAGCAACCTATGGAATGGGGAAAAGTACTTGCAAACCATATATCTGATAAAGGGATAATCTCCAAAACACATAACTCAATCCTATATAATAATAGACAAACATGGTAATTGACTGTACCTTCGCTACGCCTCCCATAGGCTAATCAGCACAATATGCAAATTAACCACCAACAAAGATGGCAACTAATTTGCATACTGCAGGCAGATCCTGCTGCTCTGCCCCGCCTCAGCTGGCTGCAGCGCAATCCCCAGCTGCCCCAGTGCGAGATCCTGGCCTGCTGTGTGCAGGGCGGGGCAGGCAGGGCAGCTGGCAGCGCAATGCCGAGCCACCACCCGCCCTACCACAGGGAGAGGCTGACAGCCCCCCCACCCCATGGGGGTAGGATCCCTGAGCGCAGGCAGCTCCTCAGAAGTGACACCAGATCTGCGAGCCCCAGATGCACAGCCAGGAGACCCGAACCTGCCTACTCCAGCATCAGACTTCTGCTTATTGGAACTAGGCACCAATACATTAGAAAAGTTATTTTAACACAAACAACAAAGAAGAAAATAGGTGTCAACCCCAGAACTATGTCCCCACTGGGAGTGGGTGACAGCCAAGAGGAGCGAAGGGCTGACAGGCTGTGGGCGGCAAGGACGAACACGGAGCTGAGGGAAGGAGCCAGTGCAAAGGCCCAGGCTGTCTGACTCCATTTACCTGAAATGCAGGAGCAGGAAACACACGGGCACAGGGAGTGACCAGTGCTTTCGAGGGGGGTGTGAGCGGCTGGGGCCTAAGGGAGAAATGATTTTAGAGGAAGCGCAGCAGCTTACAGGTGCAGGAGGCCTGGCTCCCAGGTCCAAAATCAGAAAAACAGCTCAGAAAGGAAACCTGAAGAAAGCCCCGGAAGTACCCAAAGGAAAGAAAGGTCTGGGCGTCTCCACGGGAGAGCGAAAGGGCGCGGGACACAGCAAGATGGGCAGCTCTGGAAGCGAAAAGAAGCGTCAGGAAAGCAGCGAGCACAGGGGGGGGCTGGAGACTGCTGTGAGGCAGGCCGGGTGCAGGGGTGGGGGGTGGGTCTGAGGAAGTGGAGGCCCAGGGCCAGGACAAGGACGGCTCCTCAGGAAGAAACACGCACCCCCAG
>NW_006294998.1:1767235-1774404 GCF_000327345.1 Myotis davidii | reverse complement strand
TTTTGTGCACGGGGCTTCTAGTAATAATAATAAAAACTAATAACCTGATTACAAATGGCCTAAGTACTTGAGTAGATGTTTCTCCAGCAAAAGGAAATGTGGATAAAACCACAATGAGATATCATTGCACCCCTGGCAGGATGGCTATCATAAAAACAAAACAAAACAAAGACAGCAAACAGTATTGGGGAGGATCTGGAGAACACTTTACACTGTTGGTGGGAATGCACAATGATGCAACTGCCGTGGAAAACAGTCTTCCTTAAAAAATAAAAAAAAAATAGAACCACCATGTGTTTGAGCAATCCCACTTCTGGTACTTTTCCAAAAGAATTGAAATCTGGGTCACAAAGAGATGTTATTGCTCATTATGTTTATTGCAGAACTAGTCACAATAGCCACGATTTGGAAACAAACCTAAATGTCCATCAACAGACAGAGAGAAATAGATAAAGAAAATGTGGTATATGCAAACAATGGGATACTATTCAAACTTTAAAAAGAAGGTAATCCTGCAATATGCAACAATGTGGATGAACCTTGAGGACATTATGCTAAGTGAAATAAGCCAGTCACAGACAGGCAAATACTGCACTGCATGATCCCACTCATAAGAGGTATTTAAAATCGTCACACTCTAAGTGGTCCACACATAATCTAACTATAAATTCATGGTCCCAGGTGTGTGGATCAAGGTTCTCACCCACCCTGTTTGGCTACAGCCAGAGCAGGATTAGGCTTGTCTGCATATGTGGAGTAAAAGCACAAACATAGACCTATATGATTGGCTTCATACTGTTGTCACCTAGTATTTCGGGCAAACCAAAATGGTACATTATTGCTGGTCATCAGACCTTAGCTGGGTACTCCTCAGCAGCCTTAACATTAAGGACCACACATACACACACACTTCAAATACTTCCTTTTTCCCAGCTGGCCACCCATTTCATGTAAGTTCTGTAACCATAGAACCAGCTCAAAACGGTCCTAGAATGAGTTGCTTTGCAGAGACAACAGATCAAAACCACAAGTTATGCATCTGAAGCATGTGCAGAGGAGAGAACTTTGACCAACAGCTGCAAGCAGAACCAAAGTTTCACTGCCTCCCCATCCCCACAGAACCAAAGGACCAGAACATAACTAGAACTTGAACACCAGAACCCTTTCAGAAGCAAAGGGTCTGTTGCCCAAGGAGATCCTGTGTTGATGCCCCTTACCATAACTGGCCAAACTCCCATGTCCTCCAGTTAAAACTTGCCTTACCAGTGCTTATGTATACCTGTTCCCCCCATGACCTTAAAACCAGCCCTGAAACCTAAATCAGGGAATTCAGGCTTTTGAGCATTAGATTTCCATTCTCCTGGGTGGTGCCATCTATATATATAAAAGCCAAGTGACTGAACAACAGAATGACAGAAATGACCAGAATGACTGGTTGCTATGATACGCACTGCAGCAGTCAACTGGCCTGATTGGGGCCCGATTGGCCCTCTCCCCCAAAGCTCCCTCAGCCCCTCCCTCAAGATGTCCCCACCCTCAATCGAATGACTGGTTGCTATGATACGCACTGCAGCAGCCAACAGGCCTGATTGGGGGCCCGATTGGGCCTCTCCCCCAAAGCTCCCTCAGTTCCTTCCTCAAGATGTCCCCACACCCAATTGGCTCCCCCACCCCAATTGGGGGTGGGGCCGGCTGGCCAACCTCCTGTGGCACCCCAAGCTGGCCCCACCTTTGACCGGCCCCACCCCCCTGCATCAGGGGTGGGGCTGGCCAACATACCATGGCCCCTCCCCCCCACCGGCTCGGCCCCAATGGCCCCCATCGGGGTGGGCTGGCCGGACCCCACACATACATGAATTCATGCACTGGGCCTCTAGTTCACAATAAAAGTCAATCTTTCTCTACTGCAATCCTCTGTGTGTAATGTTCGGCTCTGCCACCCCAGAGTTGGACAAACTCTTTCTGTTCTGTAACAGTTTCTCTAGGAATATTGATAGTCAAATGTAAAAAATGCACAAAATCCAATGTGATTTAGTAAATTCTTTCAGAGTAATCTTTCCGATATTGCTGCCACAAAAATCCATATGTGCTTTTTATAGAACACTGATATAATTTTTTATTTTAATTCCACTCAATCTTAAAATCAGCATGCTGCTGATTTTCCTTATATAATATTTTAAGGACAGATGAAGTATAATATTTATCCCTAGGAGATATTTTGTACTAATTGTTGTAGTTTTGTTTGTTGTTTGTTTTGAAACCTATAGAGTTTGGGTGACACTTCCCCCAGGTGAGAATATGTATATACTAGAGGCCCAGTGCACAAAAATTTGTGCACTCTGGGGGGAGGGGGGGGTCCCTCAGCCCGGCTTGCGCCCTCTCGCAGTCTGGGACCTCTCGGGAGATAATGACCTGCTGGCTTAGGCCTGTTCTCAGAAAATCAGCATCTTAAATGGTAAATTATTGAATTTAAAAATTTCAAATTACCAAATAATAGGAATTCAAGGGACCCTGTTTTATATTTTTATTCCATTTGTCTGCTATTTAGAAGTATTGTAGTTAAATAAGTTTGTATCCCATTAAAAAATTAACAAAAGGAAGATAAACAATCCAGTCAAAAAATGAGCAAAGGACCTAAATAGACAGTTTTCAAAAGAGGACATTCAGAAAGCCAAGAGACATATGAAAACATGCTCAAGTCACTAATCATCCTAGAGATGCAAATCAAAGCAACATTGAGATTCCATCTCACACTTGTCAGAATGGCTATCATCAACAAATCAACAAAGGACAAATGCTGGAGAGGGTGCAAGCACTTGGCTCAAAGTGGGTGCTCAGGAATTGTTGAATGAAAGAATGAATGCCAGCGGTTCTCAACCTGTGGGTCGCGACCATCGGAAAACACATATAGGATATCAGATATTTACATTAAAATTCATAACAGTAACAAAATTACAGTTATGAAGTAGCAACGAAAATAATTTTATGGTTGGGGGTCACCACAACATGAGGAACTGTATTAACCCCTTCCCCTGCAGAAACGTGTATACTCGTTTTCACAAAATGTTCTTTTTCAGTCGTCGACGAGTATACTAAGAAAATATGGTAAAAAAAAATATGGTTTATAGGAAGACGAGTTACAAACTGTTTTCATAACCAGCATCAAAAATACTATATAGAACCAAAATAAAAAAAATTAGTCTGAAAAAGAAACGTTTTTAACAAAAAAATTGTTGGGGAAGGGGTTAAAGGAGGTAAGGAAGATACTCAATCTCAATTTGCTAGTGATCTTCCAGGTCTCACAACTGAAAAGTTAACACCTCTGAGGGAAGGTAAGAGAGGGTGGGGGTAAAGGGGAGAGATCAACCAAAGGACTTGTATGCATGCATATAAGCATAACCAATGGACCCAGACAACAGGGGGTGAGGTTGAGGGCATGATTGGGGGCGTGGGGGGATAAGAACACATATGTAATACCTTAACAATTAAAAAGTAAGATATGAGCATAGAAAATAATATTAAATGTTCATTTCAGATGAGATCGGGCACATTCAGGGTGGATAGCCGTCAAATCCACTGAGCCAAACCGGTTTCGGCCAAACTTTTTAATATAAATTTTCTGGGTCCTAATTCTTTTGATTGTTGTCTCTGATAATCATTCTCTATTTACCTACCTATCTACAATTGTAAATATATCTTCTGCATTGCACCTTTAGAGTATCTGTAAGAATGCAGTGACCTTAGTTCTCCAATACAGTTTGTTTTTGCTTCTATCAGATACCCAACGAGTATCAAATGTCCACGTTATTGTTGTTGTTCGTATCTTGACTTAGGAGTTCTTAGATAAACTGGTAGAAGAATTTTGAAACAAAACCCATCTAAGGTGCTGGACCATAGTTTTAGATTTCCAAGGGAAATTTATTATCTTTTTTCTCCACCAAAGCATCAAGATTTTATCATCGTGTTGAGTTGGTAAGTGCATTTTTTCTAGTCCACTTTCTTTGGAAAGTGAATCAACAAAGCCCAGATTTATGTAGGGGTTTCAGTTTTAACTTACTATTTTGCATGGGCCCAGGGCTCTGTTTCTTGTCCCTCCTATATATTTAAATTCAAGTTGTAAGTGTAAGTGCACGAAAACTGTCCACATCAGCCACTCATAGGCAAGAATACCTGCCTGTCAGAATTTTCACTTACTCTATTAGTTCTCAACTCTTATGTTTCTGACTCCTGTGTAGTTCCCTTCCTTGGACTTTTAACTATGGAGTTAAGTGAATTTTATCCAGTATTTCTAGATATTTGATCTAGATTATTTTTAGTCCATCATATTCCACCATCTTATCATAATATGTTATATAGTTATTAATGACTATTCTTTTAAATGCTCAAAAAAACCCCAACAACATCAAACAACGAATGAAGCTTTAAAATTACCCTTTCTTAGGCAAAATGCCATTTTCTTCCTTGGCTTCTATCTGGAAGTGGATATAGGTGTAGTAATAATTCATTGACTTCTTAGTATGTACTCAGTGCTTCAACTACATTATTTATGGAACTCGCACACAAAAAACCTGAAAGGTTGAGTTTATATGCATTTTGTAGGTGAGGAATTGAGGCTCAGAGAGGCTAAATTCCCTAAGGTCACATTGTAGGCAAATTGCACAGGCCGTATGTCAGTGAAGGCCTAGTTGATGCATTACTCCTTGTTCTTAAACATCTATCAGTATGGTCCACTGAAATAACTACTTTTAAGAGACACTACTTAATATATATTGTCTGACATGCTTGTTTTAAAAATATTTGACTTTAGAATATGCTACATATGTATACACACATCTTTATATTTGTTTATTTAAATGATGATATCTTCCCATTAATATTTGGCTGTAGAATGCACTTTACGATTTAAGAAATGTTCTCTCATAATGTTTCCCAGTTATTAAAATTAATCAATGCCTATTTTTCACTAAGTACATTATAAATATGTTCTTTCATTTACTCATATGACAAGGCAATAGGCTATGATTTAATGACTCACAATTGTTTACAGGATAATGCCCATGATTTTTCAGCCTGTCACTCAAAATCTTCATGCATTAGTCTCACTCAGTTATCACTAACCTTCCCAAACATTGTTCTATGCTTTTGGAGTGAAAGAAGAGGTAGAAAGGGTCGGTAAGTGTGTCTCCTCTGATTTAAATTTAGTAATTGGATGGTTTAGGGCCAGTTAACTGAGATAGAAAATGCAGGAGGTAAGGACCAAGATTGAAGACAGAAAACAAAAACAAATTTAGTTTTGTACATAAGTTTTAGCTATGGGAAATGGTGATGTCTAGGAGGCAGTTTGGTTCTAGAGAAAAGGAGAGAGCTTTAAGGTCTATCTTTCAAATCACAGTGAAGTTCTTGGCCTCTAAATTGCTATTTTATAGTGTCCTGATTCTGTGCCTTGCTCAGTAGGTGCTCTCTGCCTCGCATTAGAATCTGGGGAGTTATTTAATTGTTAATTTCATGTATTTCAGAACACCCCATTTACCCACGTCTTAGCACTTATCACATTGTATACCATTGCTTGTTTGTACTGAAATGACCTATTTAATTTTCTGCTCTTTCCACTGGATTATAAGTTCCTGGAGAACAGAGACAGCTGTCCTCTTCATTATTATAAATGGTACCTGGTGTTAAGTACATACTTGTGGAATAGATTAGTTAACTACTTCCTAATTATATTTCCAAATCAATATGGGATTACAAAAACACATCAGACAAGGAAAGAAGCTAGACAATTGTTATGAAATAATGAGTAGTAAAAAGTAAGGACATTCTCTATTGACTAATCTAGGAGGAATTGTGCAAGTATAAGCCCTCATGAAATGAAATTCCTTGGCATTATTTCTTATTAGGTAGCCTGAGAATGAACTGGAGGTAAACTCACTCATTTCTGCTCTTATTATGCTTTAATGCTCTACACATTCTAGTTTCTTGTTCATTTTTCACAAGGTTAAAAGGGTTATTTGGAATAGTACAGAGTGTTCCTCCATTGCTATGAAAGGAATGCATGTTAGTAACTCCCATTAGCATTTATCAAAGTTTACATGTACCTAACTCACTATAAACAAAATGCTTCAAATTCACATTACTTCCAAACCTTGTTTATCATTAATAGCACCACTATTTAAATGATACAAAAATGTACATGCTTTAAAACTATATTAGTTATTGTGAAATGCCAAGAAAGGTAAAGTTTACGTAGCCTTCCACCTGCTCAATGCCTGTAAAATCATTTCTGCTGGAGAGACTGAATTGTTTTCCATTATATTAACATTGCATGAATAAAAATCCAAGCCTTCTAAATCACAGGTTTCATAAGGTGTTGATTGGCCTGGAGCAGGATAAATTTAGACAAATATTTATGGTGCCAAGAGTTGTGTATATAAATATTCTTCCTTGAAAATGTTTTCAGTGTACTGTTAAATGGCCAAGGTGATATAACTTAATGGGTGAAGTAGTGAACAGAGAGCCAGGGGGTCACTGAGTTTGAATTTTTTCTTCATTCCCCCTTTAATATATGCTCCTGAACCAGTTGGACCCTTTCAAAGTCAAATTCCCACTTTCTGAAATGGGGAAAAATTAACCATACAGTTGTTGGGCCATGAGGGCAGGGTCCACGGTTATAGAAATTCTTTAAATATAGAATTATTATTAAGAGGCAGAAATTTATAGCAATGCTATTTATGTGGAAGTTGACTTGCATTTATCATAGTTATTCACAAGACACTTGCAAACTATTTGTAATAATACCAGTTACTGTCTATGGACTGCTTACTGTTATTCATACACTGTTGTAAGTGCTTTTATTCTCCATTTATATCTACACTAATAAAAGAGGAACATGGTAATTGGCGTACAACCACTACCCTTCCCATTGGCTAATCCCCCTGTCACTAACAGAGTAGGACCGAGATATGCAAATTAACTGGCAGCCAAGATGGCGGCCGGCAGCCAGGCAGCTGATGTGAACAGGGAGGCTTGCTTGCTTCAGTGACGGAGAACTCCAATGTTCCCCGCCTGACTTGCCGGCCTCTCAGCTGCAACTCTAAGTAACTATATGGGCTTCAGCCAGCCGGACCGCAACATTGTATCAAATACAGACGGTAAACAAAGGCCAGAAACCT
>NW_006294998.1:1758462-1766453 GCF_000327345.1 Myotis davidii | reverse complement strand
TCGCAGCCCTAAGCCAGCAGGTTGTTATCTCCCGAGGGGTCCCGGACTGCTAGAGGGCACAGGCCGGTCTGAGGGACCCCCTCATCCCCCCGAGTGCACAAATTTTTGTGCACTGGGCCTCTAGTCTGTATAATAAAAGCCCAAAGACCATTACCATGAAACAACCACAACGACCGGTCACTATGATGCACAGTGACCACCAGGGGGCAGGCACTCAATGCAGGAGCTGACCCCTGGTAGTCAGTGCACTCCCACAGCTGGAGCACTGCTCAGCTGGCGAGTGCAGTGGCGGTGGCAAGAGCCTCTCCCTCCTCTGCAGCAGTGTTAAGGCGCAGCGAACTGAGCAGTAAGGAGCTAGCAGGCAGGTGTTTAGGAGCAAGGGGTCCTGGATTGTGAGAGGGTGCAGGCCTGGCTGAGGGACCCCCTGCCCTGCATGAATTCCATGCATTGGGCCTCTAGTAAATATATAAAAGCCTAAATGATCGTTATGACTGAATGACCGAAACAACCGGAACAACTGGTCAACCAGTCGCTATGATGCGCACTGACTACCAGGGGGCAGAAGCTTAATGTCGGAACTGCCCCCTGGTGGTCAGTGAGCTCCTACAGCCAACCTCCCACAGCCAGCCAGTGGTGTCAGCTTCTGACATCTGTTCCTTCTGTGCTAGGCCAGATGACCATCGCCTCCTCTCCCAACCCTGCTGGGGCCTTCAGGCCCTGGGCTGGGACAGGGAACTGGGGGTGGGTGGCAGCAGATGTGGGCCCTTTCCCAGGGTGGCCCAGCAGTCAACCTCCTATGCTCTGTCTTTCCCCCCGGCCGGCAGGCCCTGATAGACCTGCAGTCCCTCCTCCTATCCTCCCCCCAGATGGCAGGCCCTGATCAGACTGGCCCTGATTGGTCCTGATCTCCGGCCAGGCCTAGGGATCCCACCTGTGCACGAATTCGTGCACCAGGCCTCTAGTTTACTTATAAAAAACCTTTGAAGTAGGTATGATTGTTCTCATATTAATTGGATTAATATTACAGGATGTGATGGGTTCAAGATCGCTCAGTGTGAAGATGGTAAAACCACATTAAAAAACCCTGAATGTGAATCTGAAGTCCAGGAACTGGGTTCTTACCCTCTAGGCCCCATTCTTCCATGCTTTGCAAATCAGGTGTTTGAAACTTAGAAAGGTCAAGCAGTTTGGTGAAGATCATCAGCTCCCATGCAGAGCTGGAATGAAAACCTGGTGTGTTTGACAAGGGAGCCCTAGCTATCATTATTATTGCCTCTCTAATATTAATGTGCTTGCTATCTGTTGCACCACCTTTCTCTATTGGCTTACCAGGATAATTGGAGTCAGTGTTCTGCTGAATGGCCTGACCTCTCTAATCTCAAAAAACCAATCTTGCTAATGAATTCTACTTTATTAGACATGAAGGTGGATTATGCATCAAAGGTGGAACTGATTGCATTTAAATCTTTTTGGAATTTTGTTCCTTATTGCTTAAATGAGGGTTTAGGATGGTAGAATCTCTAGGTTTTCAACTTTCATTATACTGTAGCTTCTTTAAGTGCAGCAAAAATGATTTATCTCAACTAGGAAGGCTCTGGTGCCTAAGTTAATGTCTGGAGCTTTATAGATATGCAAAAAATATTTGTTAACTTCTAATAAAGTTGCATTAAGTTCTTTGATTTTAAGACTAATTCAGATGGATTTTCCACTTGATTTTTAATGCTTATTAAAATGGCAAGTATATTATTTTTTTATGAGATTAGAGGAATGAAATATAATGGTGAAATGATTTACTTCAATTGTTTACTATATCTTTGTTTATGAGATGAAAAACATGAGAGAGAGGCCTGACTAATCTACAGATTCACTTAGAATCATCCTTTTTTTCCAGATGAAGCTGCCCAAACCAGTGAGGTCATCTTGCTAAGACTTTAAGAACATACAATGTGCCTTTCCCAGAAAGCATAACATAGTTAAACAATAAAGCTCCAGGTAGTTGCAGGCATAAGGTATGATGATCATGATATGAAGGTAATTTTAGAGAGCCCAAGGATTTCAGCATAAGTGGATTTATTCCTAATTCTGATTCTACTTGCACACTACTGCCTTATATATAGTCAAATAGTGTTATGATTGCTTCTAATGTAATAGAGTTTACTCTAAGCATGCTTTCATGTGGGTAGGGGAAATATGGAAAGTCTCTTTAGAATCGATTTATGTGTTGCCAGGAATGTCCATTACAAGCAGCAGTTATACTTGAGTTTCTGTCCTTTATGCCACAATATGGGCACCTTCCAGTTGGCCCCATTGTGCCTGCAATAGGCAGAATAATGGCTATCTAAAGACGAGCATGCTCTAGTCCCCAGAGACTGTGAATATGTTACTTTACACGGCAAAGGGACTTTGCAGATGTGATTAAAGGCAGATTAACCCGGATTATCTGTGTGGGTCCAATCTAATCACGTGCCTTAAAAGTGTAGAATCTTTCTTGGCTGTGGACAGAAATGAATGTGAGAAGGACTCAATTCACAGTTACTGCCTTTATTTTTTAATTAATGTAAAGTTTACATACAATATTATATTCGTCTCAGGTGTACAACCTAGTGAGTGGACATGTAGAAACCTTCTATGTGATCACAATAGTAACCGTCTGTCACCATGCTAAGTTATTACAACATTATCAACTACATTCCTGTGTTGCACACTATATATCTCGTGGCTTATTTATTTTATAGCTGAAAATTTGTATCTCTTATCTCCCTTCTCCTTTCTCACTTACCCCCAGCCCCCTCCCCTTACTGCCTTTCTAAAAGGTCACAAGCCGAGGAATGCTGGCTCTCAAACAACTAGACTCAGTAAGCAGAGATTCTCTCCGAGAGCACCCAGTCCTCTTGCTTTTAGCCTGGTGAGACCTGTGTGGTATTGATGATCTATAGAACCGTAACACCATACATTTGTGTTCTTTAAGCCGCTAAATATGTGGTAATCTGTTACTGCAGCTATAAGAAACTAATATAGATTCACTGTGCATGATCTTTTCTAAATTATTGCATTGAGATTTATCAAGAACTACCTTCTGAGGAGTATTTATGATCTACTGGGTATCATGCTTAGCTGTGTGTATGTATGTATGTGTGTATGTATAAGCCTTATGCAATAATGAGCCTTAAAAAAAGCACAGCTATATTAGTGTTCCTATTTCACAGATGGGAAAAGTGGGTCTTGAAAAGTTTAAAGAACTTACATAAATTACGTATCTAGTAAGTAACATAACTATTTGAAATCAGGCTAATCTGCCGAAACCAGTTTGGCTCAGTGAAATCAGGCTAATCTGGAGTCAAAACCCACGCTGGGTCAACTATACGGTGCACCTGTGAAATGGGAAGGATACAGTTTTCTTTATCAGAAGAGTTCAAAAACAATGAAGTTCATAGAAAAGCAGATCTTTATTTATGTCAGATGCCAAATCATTTTCTCTGGAGCAGTGCCTGGTATATTATCAGCACTCAACTTACACTAATTAAATGGCTGAATGATCATTGCTGTTGAATAAAATTACTAGGTATAGGTATATATTATTACATTTATTATATTTCACATATATGTTACATTATACTGTACATGTGCATGTATAGGAATCAGCATTTTTTCTTTGTAGAAATAGCATAGAGATGTTATTCTTTGCTACCAAAATCAAGGATTCTAGTAGATTTCCTCTGCATTTATGACATTTGAAGTTATAATTGCCTATTATTTTTAAAGTAGGTCATTTGTGCTTTATTTTTATATTTAACATCATCAAGGAAAGTATATTTAATAAGGTAACGAGATTAAAATGAAGGAAATCAATATACATTTTGGCATAAATGGTTTTTCTCTTTGAAGTATTAAAAATTACTGAATAAGGCAAAAGAAATTGTGACCTTTGTTTTTCAATCAAAGTGTTTCATTTTATGTTTTAAATTGCCAGTAAAATAGTCTTGGCTGGTGTAGTTCAGTCGGTTGGAACTTTGTAGCATACACCGAAAGGTCATGGGTTCAATACCCAGTCTGGGTACATACCCAAGTTTTGGATATGATCCCCAGTAGGAATGCATATGGGAGGCAACCAATTGATGTATTTTTTTCTATCTCTTTCTCCCTTCCACTCTTCCTAAAAATCAGTAAAAACGTATCCTTGGGTGAAGATTAAAAAATGAAATAAAATAAATTGCCAGTAAATTTAGAAAGATAACAGCATCTAATTAAACTATGTTCTTTTCATTTGAAAAGTACTCATCAATATTTAAACTCAAAGCTATGAATAATAGTGCAACTTTATTTATTAGTTAAGCTTCATTCCATATTATTCCATTTTTAAATGATTAATAAATGCCCTAAGGAAGAAGTAGATGTAAAACTTCAGTTTCATAAGTAAATTAGTTACAACTAAATTGGTCCAAACTTTACATGTAACCAGAGTAACATGTTTTTTTATTGTTAAAGTATTATATATGTCTCCTTTTCACCCAACTGACACCGCCCGCCACTCCCACCCGCAAGGGCAAGCCCCCATTGCCCCAGTGTCTGTGTCCATTGATTATGCTAATATGCATGTATACAAGTCCTTTGACTGATCTCTTACTGGCTCCCCTCCACCCCCTGTCCCTTGTCTTTGGAGGACTAATTATCTACTTTTTGTATATTAAAAAAATAATCTGCTCTTTTTAAATTTCTTTTTTTTATTGTTTAGAGTGTTACATATGTCTCCATTTTCCCCCATTGACCCCTCCCAACCACTCCTACCCCCCAGACCAAGCCGCCATTGCCCCAGTGTCTGTGTCCATTGATTATGCGAATATGCATGCATACAAGTCCTTTGACTGATCTCTTACTGCCCCCCCCTCCACCCCTTGTCCCTTGTCTTTGGATTTGGGATTACTGGGGCAAATGGAAGTTCCATTTTTAACTTTTTGAGGAAAATCTGGACTGTTCTTCTACAGTGGCAGCCACCAGTCTACATTCCCAGCAGCAGTGCACGAGGGTTCCTTTTTCTCCACATATTTTCCAGCATTTGTACTTTATTGATTTGTTGATGATAGCCATTCTGACAGGTGTGAGATGGTAACATTGTACTGTTCATTTCCTTCCAAATATTTTATATCAGTTCCAACAAAGACTCCCAAGTCTATTTTGTTAATTAGAAAAGTTGTTTCTTATCTTTTTATTAAAATGACAAAAGTTAAAATTTGGCAACAAAATAATCAGAGGAAACGGAGAATATCTTACATTTAGTAGAAATTTATTGAAGAACTATGAGCAAGATACTCAACCAGGGACTAAAATATTTTTAAAATACTTAATTTTGACATTAATAACATGCTAATTTATTTTAAATTTTGATCACTGTAATTAACATAATTATACACATACATGCATATAATATAAAAATACATAATTAATTACATAGAATATATTGATGCCAACATAATAAACAATTTAAATGCAAATAGTTCACATTGAAGACTTTAAGGATAATTCATTTGTGTTTTATACAACAACAATCAAAACTGTAGCACATATCAAATATCCTGATTAGCTAATTCAAACATTTTGTAATGACAAAATAGTCAGAGCCTTGGGAATGGAGGTGTGTCATTTCAGGAGAGTGAAAAATAGAGGAAATTTTAGATGGTAACATAGGAAATTTAAGACAGAGATCAATCATGGAACCCAATCAGATCCATGAAGTACTCAGAGGGCAGTTGTTAAAGTGGAAATAGGGCTTGGAGCACAGAGTACGGGGGTTGAACTGCATATGGTTAAGCACTTCCACATACCGGTTGCCAGGAAGAAGTGGTTTAGAACAAGACAGGAAAACCAGAATTAGAGACCATAAAAAAGCGAATGCCAAGGCAACGAGTGGCAACATACATTTGCTTTTCTCTTCTGCTATCTCTGCTGTCTCTGAGGAACAATTGTTTCTCTGCATTTTCAGGGCGATCCCCCTCTGTGTGAGTACAATATTTTCACGGCTCCCACCTCCCACCTCTTCTGGAACATGGCTTCCTAATTAGCTCTTCTAATTTGCCATCTTTATCCTCACTCTTTTTACCTCTTTCCTCTTGATTATGATTAAGTCAATTCTATTCATGAAAACTCTTCTCTAAACCTTCCTGTTACTTTTAAAGGGGATCTAGTTCATTATTTTTATCGATCTTGTATATTTCTTCATTCCCCATAAATATCCAGACACATTTAACTCAAAATACTTTATCACTTTCCATACTCTTGCTTTGCATAAACATTAAAATAAAGTATTGTATAGCTTAATTATGCTTTGCCATTTACTTATCTCTGGTTTCCGTGAAGGAAAATTCTACCATTTTTAGCTCCTGGTCTTAAAATAACTCATTTTGAAATGCTGTAAAACCTTAATGAAGATCCAGATTCATATAAATTATTTAAGCTATAATTTCCTATACTAAACAGTCATTAGATTAACATACATCCTTAGATCTCATTCCAGCTGTACCAAATTAGCTTTTTTGAGTACTTTTAGCTTATGATTTTGGGCAATGCAGAAACTATTGCTTTTCTAAGATGTAGTCTAAGGTTGCAAACAGCAATTTGACTTTAAAATGCCATTTAGAGTGTTTCCTTCGGTTAGTATTCATGTAATTAAAACTCAGTCTTTTCCCTAAGAATTATTGAAATTTAAAACATCACCCGATTTTCTCATTTACAGATGAGGAAACTGAAATATAGAACATTTGGATGAAGTGATCCGAGTTTCAAAAAGAAGTCTGTATTTTGAGACGCTCTCTCTCTTCTTTCTTCTTTCCTTCAAGAAAGCAAGTGGGTCAGGACTGTATTTGTTTGGCTAGTAAAATGCCCAAGGAAAAACAGATCAAACAATTGAAATAATGGCATTTTAAAATGAAAATATTAATTTAAAATTACTTTTTAAATTAAAAAGTGTCTAATAACGCATAAGTTACCGTATTTGTTTATCAGGGTATTCGGATTTTATTTTTCACCCTTTTTCTGAGTGTTTCCATCTCCAGAAGACGTAGCAACATGGATGAATCATCTTCATTTGCTCCAATAAATGCCTCTTCTTTTTCTCATATTTTCCCTCTCCAGCCTCTGGATTTGGGTTTTCTGTCTTCTGCTTCTAGCTCACATCTCTTAGAGATTCTTTCCACACACTTCACTCTGCTAGTTATTAACATTTCCTCTCTGACAATTCCTTATTTCTCTTCTCTTGAAAGGGTAACCCTGCTGCTGTTATTACTTCTTTCGATTTCCCTCGGATCGCTCCTTTGGCCAGCTACCCAATTCCCAGTTTGCAGGGAACCTGCTGATGGCAATATTTCATCCCTCTTTTTTTGAACTCATAATACTCAGAATGCTATTTGCATAATAATGATGATCAGTTTATTGTCTTTATAAATGACCCTTCATCTGGTGATCTTAATGCAATTTATGTGCATAAACTCATTAATGGTTTCAATTTTCCCATGATGTGGGAATCAGTTTGTTTTTCTTCTCCATGAGTGAAAGGGAAGTCAGTAGAGAAGACAGGATTTAGGGCTATGGTTATACAGAAGCATGATGCGGAGACAATCTTTAATTGGATAGGCTTTGGGGAACAATATTATAAATCTATGTCAAAAGTTTAGTTGACTTCACTAATTTTGAGAAAATTATATTAAGTGGAGTAAATTACCAGAATTTTAATTTTATTTTAAGAATTTCTACTTTCAGTTTCCCTTCCTCTTCTGGCAGTTTTAGATTCAGACCAGGCATTTGTGAGTAGTAAATTACTCTCTTCTGGCCATTTCTTAAGGTGGGTTCAATTTAGTCTGGGAGTAGGAGATAGTGCCAGCAGTGGAAAAAAAAATGTAGACAACTGCAGAGGAAGTTCAAGCGTGGGGGGAATAAAAGATTCACTTGTACCCAGTTTTGGTGAGATGCTGCAGATACAGCCATGCTTCTTTGTTTTCTCT
>NW_006294998.1:1749039-1757781 GCF_000327345.1 Myotis davidii | reverse complement strand
GTTAATGTAATAAGGTAATTTTCTCAAAACATGGACAACTCTTACTTATATAAGACCCCAATGTTCAATTTCAGTTTGTAGTAAATGATTCAGGGGAATAGACTTTTCCAAGTGACCTTTTCCTTGCTTTCTGTCTTTCATGGAATCTAGAGAGAGTCTGGGCTTGCAACCCCCACCTCCCTTATTCTTTCTTATATAGCCACAGTTTTGAAGCTGTTTTGAGGAATACAATACTGTTTGGGTTTTTTCCAGAGTGTGTACTTTCAATATTCCAACCTCAAAATGAGAAGAGCCTGAGATCTAAAAACATTAGCTTGCAAGTTTTGGGGGTTGTTTTTTTGTGTTTTTTTTGCACTCTTCACATTAAGCTTGTGATTAAAGGCCCACTGGAGGGCTGTGTTCAGTGTCTAAAGTGAATGCTTTAAATTTAATGATATAATCAAAATAATTTTTCCCCAGAAACTACTCTTGTGCTTATTTGAGTGGATTCCAGTGTAGTTGTTTTTCCTTTTATATTATGCTTTGTGTATAAATATGAACGTGATGGTTTAGTTCATGTACAATAAGTATCCAGCTAACAATCTACTTTGCCTATTATTTATCTCCGTCAGGATGAATGTCTGCCTTTTTCTCATTCTTGGTGCATAGCCATTATTCTAATAATGTTAGATCTGCATTTTAAAAATTCCACGTGGAGTTGCTGAAAATTGCTTAGAAGTGCTTCGTACCAGAAGGTTAAATCTCAAAGAATTTTGGTCTTGCATCTAGCAAGCTAAATTGCTCCCAGCACCATTATATTAATTAATGTCAGGTCAAGCTATTTCCTTTTCTTTGTGCTCAATTTCAAGTACCCCAGCAAGTGATTTTTGGCTGTGGCAACCACAAACAGATTTGAACGGTAGAGGTTTGAATAGACTCAAACCACTTGCTATTCTGAAAATAGGCACTTAGTTACACCTTAGACAGTATTGTATCACTTTTAACAGTAATTCATTCAACTCTTTTTTAAAAAAAACTGGTTTGAAATTGCTTAGATACCATCGTTGCCTCTTTTCCCTAGATATCTGTGTAAATGTTGTAGGAAGGAATTGGCCTATATCCAAAGACGGGTCTAACCCGGAATGATCTTCTGCCCTTTGCCAACTGTGACCATACCTTTTCTTATCAGCCTCAGCAGGGCAGCAGGGGAGTCAGAGCTGAAGACAAAGGGGAGTGTGCTATGTGGGTAAACCATGGAGAGCTCACCTAGGCATCCTCTGTTTTGGCCCTGATAGTACGCCCAGTGCACTGTTCAAGTTGTCCTTCCATATGATGCCTGGATCTGGGTAAAGCCATGTTGTAGGCCCACTCAGAGTGTGGCAACTGTCCTTGTGAGGTGGATTAACTGATAATCTGCTGTGGTTTAGTCATACTAACCAAAGTAGCCTTACTTTTAGGAAGGAGGACGATCAAAAGAGCTTGAAGCTATGAATTGAATTCTTCCAGGTATAAAAATACATGTGGCTATCCTATGCTGGGGTCCAGCCCCAGCAGTTCCAGGGGTCCCCAAAGGTGTGGATGGAGTCGGCGAAGAAGGAATGACACAGAGACAGCGTTCAGTTGATCAGTAGCCTTGCCAGGATCTCTAGCCACAATCTCCAGCCAAGTTCTGTGTCCATGTTCTCTCGCTAGGTTCTCCAGCCAGGTTCTGTTTAGGTTCTCCAGCTAGGTTTGGTCGCGAGGTTCTGTAGCCAGGTTCTTCAGCCAGGTTCTGTCTAGGTTGGGTTTTATTCCCTCCCTAACTTCAGGGGAAAATCTCTACCTGGGGAAACAACCTTTCTCAGAGAAGTGACCTTGGTTAAAACACACAGTGCCAAGAAGGTGAGCAAATATATTAAGAACAGTATGCCATATATGCCAGGTCCCTTGAAACAGCAAGGATGGACCGGCTCCTGGCAATCCTATACAATAAAAGCGTAATATGCTAAGTGCCCGACCCTTCAATCAACCATTCGACCAATCACTATGATGTGCACTGACTACCAGGGGCAGATGCCCTGACTGGTAGGTTAGCTTGCTGCTGGGGTCCGGCTGTTTGGGACTGGGCAAGATGGGCCAAACACGCCCTGGAGCCCTCCCACGGCCCCTCCCTGGCCCTGATCCTGCACTGGTGGGGTCCCTTGGCCTGGCCTATGCCCTCTCGCAACCCAGGACCCCTTGGTGGGTGTCGGAGTGCTGGTTTCGGCCTGATCCCCACAGGCCAGGCCGAGGGACTCCACTGGTGCACAAATCCATGCACTGGGCCTCTAGTTATAGCCATAATTAGCTAAGAATTGCTCAACCATGTCCATAGGAATGAGGATATAATTTTTGGAAGTCTTATTAAGAGACTATCATTAGCCAAAACCTTGGATGATAAAAAATGCAATAGTATATAAAATATTTTAAATTTAAGTACAGATCAAATAAACATGTGAAAACCATAGGAGCTTTTGAGGAAGAGACAAGAATCTTTAACCTACAAATATATAAATTACAATAAATAAATTTTCTTTTTTTATCTTTTACATACTAGCTGAAATTTGTTAACCTAAGGTCACCCATTATATGTATACCCAGCAGTAATTTTCAATCAGGTATTGGGGAATAACACAGGAGTGTTAAAAAGGGAAAAATCTATAACATTTACAGTAATACATACAAGTGAATGTGCAAGCAGACTGCCTCTTTTTATGCATCCTGTACCCGATTTTGCCTTCACATTGTTGGCTTTCTTTAGCTTCTGCATTTTCTTTTGATATATTTCTAAAGAAATGTTTTATCCAAGGGGGAAAAATGTTTTATTGGAACACTTTTTGAGAAGGGGGAAAACCTGAGAAATCTAGAGGTTTAAATAGAAACCTGAGTACATTTTGATTATATCAAGAGAGTTTCTCTGTCACTGCTTTGCAATGTTTCGTCTTAGACCCTGTAGGAAGTTATAATAAATCAGTTTTTATAATGAGCCACCACACCCTGAAGCCAAAGGTGCCTGGGGCGGGACCGCAACGTCGAGAGTCTAAGCCCCCGTCGCTTTCTAAAATCTATCGCAACATGATTGATGCAGTTAAAGGGTCCTAGTTGTTAATACAATTTGAGCTGCTGTTTCTGTTATTCATTTTGGAGGACAGCACTAGGACATATTCAGTCTAAACTAAATTTGGAGTTTTCCATTGAGCATTAGATGGCAGTATTAATCAAGACATTTAGAGCTGACTTATGTTGCAGCTATTCCTAAAGGTACTCATAATTCTCTTAAGAACGTTTCATGAAATAGTTATTTACCCTGAATTTTCTATTTCTGCAAAGGGAAAGTACAAAATGAACTGCAGGTCTGTTTTTTGTAATATTTCGTGTTTGATATTGACTTTTGCTTTAGGGACTTTGCTAAAAGACAAGTGACTTTATTTTCAGCTGGATATTTCTAAATTAGGTGTCCAAAATATTTATTTTGCAAATTTTAGTTTTTCTCTTCTTGTGACTGTAACTGCCTCTATGTCAATGATTAAAATTTCAAAGTTAGAGAATAGCCAGTCGTGTTATTTGTCATGGTCATGTGCACTCTCACTCAAAAGGTGCCATTTGAAAGGGCGCGGAGGGCCACCTGTAACTAGAATCCCCGCTCAACCACATATTAGCTGTGTCTATGCTCAACCGATTGAGTCCCTCTGGGCCTAAAATTCCTCACCTGTAAAGTAGTACTAATACTAGTTTCTGCCTCACAGCCTTTCTGTTGAGGATTAAGTGAATTCTTCTATGTAAAATGCTTGGAACGGGTATCTGGCCTATAGAAACCATTACACAGATGTTTTGCTGACGAGGGGGTGAGAGATGCCACTGGGTCTATGTAGTCATAACTGTCCCGAGAGTGTGTTTCTATAAAATCAGTCTGCTTTTTTTTTTTTTCTGGCTCAAGTGCCTTGCAGCACACACAATATTGGGAATGACATTTGTAAAAAGTGAGCTCTCTTGGCTGCTGTCGCCAGGCAGGTTGACCTTCAATGGAGCCCAACAGGCGGCATCATGGTTTATAGGCCACACAATGGAGGGTTCTTTTCAGTACGGACCCAACTGGGGGGTGATTCTTCCTGCCGGAAATGTCATGGAATCAGGTTCCCCAGCCCTGCAGCCGAGCGCAGCGCAGGCCACAGATCTGGCAGCACACGCCAGTGCCAGGCACGCCGCCCTCCGAGCGGAGCTGGGAGCTGCAGGACGCACATTCCCAGAGAGAAGCCCTTCGCGGGGACAGGAGCCACCCTTGGCAGACATTCAGAGGGGCACTTGGAGGGGAGGGGGACGATCATTTACCCGGATCGACAAAGACTTGGATGCTGAAATGTGAACTTTTGAGATATTGCAGATAACATTTGAGAGTTCTCAGCGCCGGTGCTGGGAGGCATCCGACCCCCACGAAGGGCAGAATAAGGCCATTGTGAGGGGCCCCGAAGATGGCATCTCAGAGATCAGAAGGGAACTATAGATCAGATGCTTAGCGTCATACACAGCTAATGGTTTTCACCAGTTCTCAGAGGGGAGAAAGTATATTTTTCGTGATATGCATGGTTTTAAAAAAAATAGCTAACATTTTAAAGTCTAGGTACATGCCAAGCACTTTATTTGCATGATTTCATTTAATCCACAGTAATGGAAAGGTATTCTTTCCTATTAGTTCCTCAGGAGAAAACTGAAGCTAGATGTTAAGTAACTTGCTCAAGGTAATTTACTGGCAGTGCATGAGTTAACTGATTAGTAAAACTGAATATGTCTTGTGTTATGCCGGTTCAGTCATTGTCTGTTAAGTGTAATTTTAAAGATATCTTTGGGTTGATACAGATGCGGTATGACTGAAAGGCTTTTATCTGATGATCTTAGTAAAAGTACTGGGTCCCAAGGTAGGTAAACAAAATAAGTATTCACCTTTATAGAATACTACCTTAAAGGACTGACTGTGGTTTGGGTGTGCTATGTGTATATACACACACACACATATATTTATAGTTATGTGAATGTCTCCATTTATGTATATGCCTCTTGCCTTCTTTATGTCTGTTATCACATCTAATAAAATTAAATATAGGATAATTTTCATCATTCTAAGTTTGGGATTTCAGGAACTCTAGACATGACAATGTTTCTGTTATATTTTATTTATTTATTTTTAAAATATATTTTTATTGCTTTTAGAGAGAGAGGAAGGGAGAGAGCGAGGGAGAGAGAGAGAGAGATTGATTAGTTGCCTCCCATATGCACCCCAACCGGGGACTGAACCTGCAACCTGGGTATGTGCCCTGACCTGGAACCGAACTGGTAACCTTTCAGTACACAGGACAATGCTCAATCAATTGAGCCACACCAGCCTGAGTCACATGACAATGCTTTGTATCTTTTCATTTTCTAAAATGTAACATTCACTTCAACATTTAAATTTGAACTTGCCTGTCCTTATTATTCCCATTCATCTATATTATCAAAAAGGAGCAACATCAGATTCTAATGTTAATATCTACTAGTGGAAATCAGGCTTTTCACTTAAACATTCCCAAATTAACCTTTCTAATAGAGTCAAAGACCTCATTTAGGAGGGATTTTTTATTTCTATTTTAAGTGATCTGAATGAAAGTATCATTTTAGGTCTCCTTGACATCCTCTTTTATCTTACATTCCATAAAATGTATCAATAGCATTCAATGAAGCTGCCAGTGGTGTTTTCCCCAGTATCTGACACTAAAGAAAAAAAAAAGGGACTCATCTGACACAATGTTTGGATATAATGTCTGAAACCACTGTTTACAAGGTCCATTGATGTTTACAGCTCTGCCACTTTCCTTCATGGTCTGCAAAGCATTTTAGTTCAGACTGAGTTATTCTTTCATAGCAACCAATTTTCTATAGTGTGGCTATTTCTTCAGCTTAGAACACTCCAAAGGGAGTTCTGATGTCTTCTTGTGAAGGACGAGTAATACATTAGTGTTGCTGGGCAGCAGAGCCCAGCGGACTGTGATTTATTTGTGGTGAAAGCAAAGATGTGCTTCCTTAACAAGTGGTGTCACAGATGACAATATCCGGTTTCTGCTAAATAGTTTGAAAGCTTGTTCTTTTTGATAATCTGTTTCTTATTAACAAAGCTCAGTGTCTCTATTCCTGCTCATACTTCTTGCATGAATGTATACATACTAGGGGCCAAGTGCATGAATTCGTGCACCTTGAAAGGAACTGTGGGCCACAAGGCTGCAGTAGGCACAAGTGCAGGTCTCGGTCCATCCTCCGCGCCCCCCCTCCCCCCCCCTCCCCGCAGTCCCTGGTGACCTGTCTGCTGGCAGCCCTGCTCCATGGTGCTGGCCCTGCTTGCACCGCTGAAGGTGCAGAGCGATTGGGGCCAGCACCATCAGCGGGTTCGAGCAGCGGCTGCTACTGCCCTAATCACCTCTCAGGAGCAGGGGGAGGTGGAGAAGCCCTCAGGAACTATCAGAGCCTGCAGCCACCGCTCACACCCGCTAATGGTGCTGAGCAATTGGGACCTGCACTGGGCAGTGGGTGCAAGAGGTGGCTTCTGGCCCTGATCTCCCCTCAGGAGCAGGGGGAGTGGAGAAGCCCTGAGGGGTGATTGGGGCTGGCAGCCACCATTTGCACCCGCTGATGGCGCCGAGTGATGGGACACTGGCAGTGGGTGTGAGCAGCGGCTCCAGTGCCGGCAGCAGATGTAAGAGGGGCCAGCACCAGCAACAGGTGCAAGCGCTGGGTGGGACTGTGGCACATGGGAGCAAAGAATTTTCAGTAACACCAGACGCTTGCCCCCATGACAGTGACTGGTGCCTTTGGTCTGGCGCCCCCGCTCACCTGCTCCACCATCCCACTCTGGCTGATGCCCACCATGTTCCGTGCATGACCCCTTGTGGTCAGCGCACATAATAGCGACCAGTTGTTCGGTTGTTCAGTTGTTCTGGTTGTTCTGTTTGTTCCGCTGTTCAGTCTATTTGCATATTAGCCTTTTATTATATAAGATACTGGAAAATGTGATTTGGATGGAGATAGAACTTGGGCTAAAAGCATTACCTATGCAATTTATATAGAATGAACAGAACACTTACTCATTAAAAAACGTACTGTATAAGATGTCAAGCAAGGCTAGGGCTAGAGTGAGTTAAGAGATGTCCCTGAAGAGTAGGGCTTGCAGGGTCTTGAGTCAATGCCTTCTTAAAGTTAGAGTCTCAGGCATCTCTCTTGACTTACCTGGTCCCTTCCCTAGTGTCAAGGACCGTGAAGGATCTCAGATTTTATCCTATTTGCAAGCTACACTTTCCAGGGTGCTGGCAGAAGACACAGGCTCCTAGGTCAGAGACTAAGGACTTTACTACTAATGGCGTATCAAGGAGCCTGAGTTTCGTGTTCGTTGTTAGCCCCTCCTGCCATCCAAGTCTGCTCTGTGATGCTTAGCAGCCCAGGAGGATAATGTGAATTAAGTGAGTTTACAATACTGCTCAGAAATCTCAAACTTAAAGACCATAATTAAGCCTGAATTTTGTCCCACATTAAGAGGTTTTCTTTATTATACTGCACAGTAAAACCAAACAAAGCAAAACCCTGTCCTCTGCTCTAAGGGAAATTACATCTCTGTCTTTCAAAGGTGTTCACTATACCAAGATACAAAGATACCCTGGAACAAAGGCTGGGAGTAGCTCTGTTCAGACCATATGTATTAGCATGAGAGACCCACACAGAATTGTATCTGAACACAATGTTTTATGAAGATTAAATGAGGAAGTGTGTCTAAAGCATTCAGTCCAGATTGGGGAATGTAGGAGCTCAATAAAGGATTGCTTTTTAGTCCTCCCTTCCCACTCTGAAGCATGGTACCACTTACATCATTGCCCTAAAGCCAGAGGGTTAGTTGAAGGTAGGAACCACATTTTTTCGCTCTTACTATGTGGATGGAATAATATTTTCAGACGATTTCTGACCAGTTTATTTCTGCATATGAATCCAATCAACATCAAATCTTTCTATCCACTGGCGACTACTGAGTTCATGTGAATCGTTATTTTCCACTTCAGGTTCAGGCCTACACAGATCTTGAATCAATCCTTACCAGGTAGGCCATGTTTTAATAGTCTTGGTCTGCCATACTTACTGATGCATATCTATTAACCTGTATGGATGGACGATAGATTTCTGGTCAACCTCTTTGCTCTCTGATCCATTCCCCACCCTTATCATACACAGCTCTGTACAGTATGGGGATGACTCCTTCCACCTGCATTTCTATACTTCCTTTGACAATCAGCTTCCACTTACATTTAGTCAATGGGACACAGAGGCAGGAAAAGGAAGGGGAGCCATGGGATTTCTCTCCCCCTAACACTCTTATTTTGGATAGATTTCTGACCATTCTTGCATCTACCCGGTGATGCCAGCTCTGCTGGTCAGTACCTCCTCTATGGTTCTGTATTTTGATGGGCAATCCTAGCTCTTATGCTCCAATAACATGATCTCGTTCTTCTGTTTCTCCAGTCCCACAGGACATAGTATGCCCTTGCTGTTGTCTGGATGACCTCCCTAATTCCATACTTGTCCCCTTTACTCTGTGGAACTATCTGACGTGGGTTCTGTTTCTTGAATGGTCTATAATTGTTATAGTGAGATACCCATATATTTTCCCAATAAGTAATTTTCTCCTAGCCTCCTCTAAAAGTAGCCCAATCTTTTGATCATGGTCCAGTCTTGAAT
>NW_006294998.1:1705079-1748887 GCF_000327345.1 Myotis davidii | reverse complement strand
GTTTCGGCAGTCTTGAATTCTTTATTGCATTGGTATTATTTGGTTTTGGAAGATAATGTGATTTAAGCTAGTTCAGTAAAGGAGAATACATTATAAGGTGGCTGGAGATTCTCCCAATAACAAAGATTGGGACACACAGTGGTTGATCTTAATCTGCGCGAAGAGCTGACTTTCTCAAAAAGGGGGTGGATTTAATATGATCTCTTGGGATGCTTTCTGGGGAGCAAGGTGATATTTCAACCTCAAAATTTTGTGACCTATACAACATGGAGACATTTCAACATGAGAACTATATGAACTTTTACAGTGCCAACAAGAGGTGGCTCTGAGAGGCCCAACTTGCTAAAAATATCTGATTATGAGAGCAGGTGCCATATGTTTCTGCTGTGGAGACCCTTACCTTAGTAATAGGCATCCTCCCCCCAAAATGACCCTCATGACCTTCTAGAAACATCCAGCAAATTAATACCATAGGGATATTAGGGTGAAATTAGTGCATCCGGGTGCCCAAAATATATAAATAACTGATAAGAGAGATTGAAATATAGGACTTGACCATGGGGCATACCCTGTATATATGTTTTCCTTATGTATATCTTTTCTCCTGCCATATTTTTAAACAAGTGCATCTTGCTTGGGAAAATGTGGTGCTAAATAGACAGAAAAACAACCAATAAAAGTTTGAAGCAAAAGTTGTATATTGTACTTGTATGTCTTTAACAAAATGATGGTCTTCACTGTCTTTATGGTGACTTTTGCTATTTAGTAGTGTTCTAAACATTTTATTTCAGCATCTATACATACTTCAACCCCTTAAGCAGCTTCAATCTATACTTTCAGACATTCATATTGTTTTTATAAAGTGATATTGTCATTCGTGGATTTTTAAAAATTACTGTGCAAAAGACACAAGTCAATGTGTTTTTACAATTACATGCATAGTTTTTATAATTTCACTCATATGTGGAATCTAATGAACAAAATAAACTGATGAACAAAATAGATCCAGAGAAGCATGAAACAGTCTGTTAAATCTCAGAGGGAAGGTGGGGGTGAGTGGGTGGGTGGGAAGAGATTAACCAAAGAACTAGTATGCATGACCCATGGACACATAATGTGGTGAAGGCCTGGGGCAGGGGAGGGTGGGTTTGGGCTAGAAGGGTACAATGGGGGAAAATGGGGACATCTGTAATACTTTTAACAATAAAGATTTTTAAAAAGGGATTTTTAAAAAGTTTTAAAAAGTTTTTTAAAAAACCACACCATAAAACAAAACCAAACAGAACAATTACATGCATAAGTGAGACTTCATGTGATAGCTGCCTCCAACTGGATTTACCTAGGTACTCTAAGTAATGCCAAATTTCTAGATCATAAAAATACCAAGGTTTCACTGTCGTAGATCATGTGGGTGTTGTTATACCTGTTATGACTTTAATGGCAAGTAAATTGACTGGATGGCAGGAAATGACCTTGAAACATGGCCATTAATTCCAATGAAATTAAGTTTGAGGAAACAAACATTTGTTTTTGAATCAATTACATGTTGTTGCTTTTTTTTCTATTTCTGAAAAAGGCTACCCTATCTCAAAATGATTATCTTTCCCCAAATTTACAATATGACATTTTGGGGAAAAAAAGCTTCTTATTAAAATATATAACACTATGCTGAAACACAATAATTTTACCTTAATTCTGGATGAAAAGTCACACATTTTAAAACAGATTCAATGCTAAATGGAGAGCAACTTGTGAACATATCTGTTATTTAATACCTGTTATTTAATTTTTTCCTTTTAACATAATTATTCTTAGCCTCACTACAGCCAAGTAGAATTAGTAATGGCTGTCAGCCAGGACCCATAAATAGCATCACTCAATAGAAATGGATGCTATAATTCTGGCTTTTAAAATTGAAATCTAAGCATACACATTTAGTTTTCTTACCTTTTGAGGAGTGGTGACTAGGAAGGTGACTCTTTTAGGTGAAGAAATAACACTAACAGTCACCAACAATAACTGCAATGAAATGTTTATCCTGAGTGGCTAAAGATATACTCCCATTTTATGCAGGGTTATATGTTGTGTCAAAGGCAGACGTTATTTCCTTTAAAATTATATATATATATGTATGAAACGTTTACTATTTTGGATGCCCCAGAACATTTATTTTATCAACCTCCTCCCTATCTGACAGTTGGTACAGTTTCTCCAAAATACCCAACCTAGCATATATGCAGAGAGTTGGCACTTATCGTAGAGAACTATATATAGGTATTTTAAAAATAAAACACTTTTATGGAGTACATACACATTTAAGGACCTCCTGTATGCCTAGCAGAGTACTTCAGGTGATAAATACGAAGATAAATATGACTTCTATTCTCTGTCCTGAAGGAGCCTGGGGAAGCCAACCTATTACACACAAACAGCCTGTGTAGACAAAGAGCTGCTGCGTGGTGCCCTCCTTCTGGAAGCTTCTTGGTGTAAAGCAGCAGCAGATCAGCCCTTTTTCTTCTTCTGGCTTTTTACTTGCTCCCGTCCTTCCTCTGGATCGAGTGGGAGAAGCTGGGCTACACAGAAAAAAAAACCTCTGGCCTGGAAAAGAAGGCGCACACCAGGGTGTGTGTGTATGTGTCCTGTTGGAAACTGGCTCAGTGCCCAGGGCTCAGCCCTAGCCTTTAAATTCTCAACATGTCACCGGTCCACTCCTGGGAAAGATGCTCGGGGAGCGGGGGCAGGCACTGAGGCCGAGGAGATGAGACCAGTGGACTCACACAGAAGGAACACAACTCTCCTTATTCCACTTGATGTTGGGCTCACTCTGTAACTGCAGTAGCAGGTCTCTCTGGTAGCAGAAGCTGGGCTACGCAGAATTGGGACAGATTCCATCTCATATTGGGAGATACTCTGAAAAGAAGGAGAGTCTGTGTTTTAGGCAGATCATCCAGAGAGAGGATAAATGAGGGGGAAGGACATTCAAGCAGAGGTGATCTCATTAACAATGATGTTCGCACGTGGGCCTGATATTCAACCCCCTGCATCTCTACTCCTCCAGACATTTTTTCCCTGATTATCCAAGAAACCTTTATAGAGTTGTCATTTAGTGCTAGCACAAATAAATATAGTTGGCTTTCCATATCCCCAGGTTTTGCATCCACAGTTGGAAATCCACAGATGAGGAGGGCTGACTGTGTGCATTTTTCAATGCCATTTGTGAATTTTTGGTATCCATGGGGTTTCGGAACCAATGCCACACTTATACCAACTGAGGGACAACTGAGTTTGGGGGGAGTCAAAAGTTACACCCAGACTTTTTACTGGGCAGGGGTTTGTTGGCACCAATAACCTCAACCCCTGTTGTTCAAGAGTGACATATATTCTCTTACTAGTAACCTCAATTAGGAAAAAAGGTAAAAATTAGGGGTATGGTTTTCTTTATTATTCCCTATAAGGCCCAGTTTTGGGTTGCATATTATATGCTCTTTTATGTTTTTTTTTTAAAGTGAAATAGAGAAATTCATTATTCACAGGTCTTGGAGGAGGTACACGGGGCCTTGAGGGGCCACAGGGGTGGTGGTGGAGGAGGGGAAGGCAGGGTGCAGGTAGAGCAAGCAGCAGAACCTGGAGCTCATCTTTATTAGGGTCCACAGGCGGAGTGCTTTGGGGTTCCCAGGCTAAGACATGATCAGCCCATTGAAACTAAAAAGAGTGGGGTTTGGGTAAGCGCCATGGGGGTCACTGAGAGAGTCATATCAAGAATTTAGATTTTTGTTGTTGTTTTTGGATACAAAGCTTTTTTTATGCTCTTTTATGTTATTAATTCTTGTCCACTTGCCTTCTGAGTATGGGAAGCTACTAGTCCACCTTTGGCCCAGAACATGCCTTCCTCTGGAACACTGCAACCATGTTTACTGAAGACAGTGGGATGTAAAGCTTACTAAATGGTACTGTCTGTGACCTAGGTACCATTGATGTGAACAACTGATGTGCATCTTTTTTATTTGCATCTTTCATTGTAATGTATTAAATCAGGTTAGGTCTAATGTGTTAACACACCAGTGTAAATAAACAGTCACAAATTGGCCATCCCCCCTTGCACACAGGTTTACATGTCCTTCCTGCCTTTGAAAGGAGGTGGATGACTGTGTGTTCAGAAGCACATGGTGTAGTATTGCTTTAAAGCATTTTGTTGTTTGATCACCCAAATTCCTTTCTTCGCATGATTCCTATCAATGTTGAGGAGTGAACAAAAGCCAATTCCGTACTTTGCCAATCCATAGTTGACTTTGCTGCTCCCTTCATATTTGAGCAGTAAAAGAGCTTCTTTGATAAGAACTTGGGATGATGGTAAAAATAGGCCAGGGGTCAACTGGAATGATAGCTTCCATTTCTTCAGAAACTATTAACACCAAACTAAAGAAATGGTTGGATTGACTACAACAAATTTCTGTATAGAGTGTCTCTGAATTCCTTTTCTTGGCTGCATTCCCGTTTGACCCTGGGCAACAGCAGGAAAGGGCAGAGTGATCTTCGGGGCATCAGCCATGTTGTGAAGTCTCAAGCCACTTCTATCTCTGCTGAAGCTCTATCTATGCCAACTGGCACCTTAGATTAAGGGTAATACATCTCCTTTTGTTTAAGTGACTGGTGGTTGGGACGGATGGTTGCTTTCATATTTGATAAACCCATAATGGGGAAAAGCAAACCCACATGGTCCGGAGCTGAGCAATAGGGTCATAAAGTAAGATTTAGACCAAATTTGTTAGCAGCCAAACCCATGCTGGATATAGATTTAAACTTCATTTTTATTCATTAGGAGTCCTGCGCTTACTGTTATTTTACAAGCAAAGATTTATAGCTGTTTAGGTATATAATGTTTTCATGCAGCTTTAGTGAAATTATGTTTGTTGCTGCATGGAATTCTTCCCAGCATTCTAAAATTAAAGCCATTCTTTGGTAATTTTCGCCTCCTCTCCTCCTCCCTGCCACTGGAGAGACATTCTAATATGTTTTTCTGTCATTTAATGAAGCCAATTGCAATTTAGGGCAGATTTATTCTAATTAACTCTGGTGTCATGGATTCCTTAAAGAATGAGCCCTTGGGTCTGACAGTAGGAAAATAAGATTTGATCTCTGTGCCTTTTTAGTAGCTGTGAAGCTCATGAAGCTGTTTGAAGTTTATTATTTCATTGAAAAGATTTTGCTTTTTCATCTATTGCCTTGTGTCTCTAGGGCCAAAAAAAAAAAAAAAATCTTTGACTAACTATGGATTTTTGGGGCAGGTAAGAAACTTCTTGATATTCTCTGTTTACTGGTAATGGAAAACCATATATATGTTTTGGATAATGGGGTTAGAGAACTTTTTTTACATATACATTTTTATTGATTTTGGAGAGGAAGGGAAAGGGAGAGAGAGAGAGAGAGAGAGAGAAACATCAATGATGAGAGAGAATCACTGACTGGCTGCCTTTTGCACTCCCCCCACTGAGGATCAGGTCTGAAACCCAGGCATGTGCCTCTTACCAGAATCAAACCTGGGACCTTTCAGTCTGCAGGCCCATGCTCTATCCACTGAGTCAAACCAGCGAGGGCTAGAGAACATTTTTGCAGAAGGGGTTAGACCAGTGATGGCGAACCTATGACACGTGTGTCAGAGGTGACATGCGAACTCATTTTTTTGGTTGATTTTTCTTTGTTAAATGGCATTTAAATATATAGAATAAATATCAAAATATAAGTCTTTGTTTTACTATGGTTGCAAATATCAAAAAATTTCTATATGTGACGTGGCACCAAAGTGAGGGATTTTCAAAATGCTGACACGCCGAGCTCAAAAGGTTCGCCATTGCTGGGTTAGACCAAGGCTATCTGATACTAACTGAAAACCAGACTGAGGATCATTGCCTCTGTTTTTGCCTTCAGAGTATCCATTGCAAACAGTATTTTTCTTGAAGGTTTAGCATGGCCAAATGAGTTTTTCAGGTAAACAACAGATATATATATATATATATAAAATGAATGAATGGGGGAGTGTCTATGCACAGGTATGTGTGTGTATTGGACTAGGCTGGCACCGAGGAGCCTGAGCACCGCTCCTGGAGGAATTTCTCTAACACCACTTTCACTGCACCTTTCTTTCTCCTCTTCCAGTTTCTCATGGGCCATCCCATTTCTGTCTCTCAGGGTGTCCAGAATTTGAACACCTCCCACCTCTGTGTTCTTTTCCTTACAACCCCCTATCAAACTCTCTGTTCCATCAAGTAAGCTTCTGCTTTATTTCCTGTACACATCATGCTTATTTCTCCTCCCACCAGAAATCGGGCCTATATTAGGTTTACTTGACTGGTGAATGAATGATTAAATGATTCCCGACACAAGTGCTTGCTCAGGCTGATTCCTGAGAGATCTGGGATGAAAGGAAAGGACATTCACACCCTCTCACAGTTTAGCTTTAAAGCCTCAGCGCTTATCTCCTGATTCTCTTCCCTCTTGAAGTCTTCCTTGATAATGGTCCAACCCTTTTCTTGCCCTTAATTAATCCTGAAGGTACCTACTATACATTTTGTTACTTAAGTTTATGTTTAATTTAGCACTTTACCGAACAGCTTTTTATATTGTTTAATTTTCTATTTCATAGTGGGTTTTAACTACAACAAAGAGTTTTGCGTGCTGGGACCCTGCCATTATCTTTTATATCCTCTAAGAAACTTAGCACACACTATGAAACACATAATACATGCTTAGGTAAGTGAAATGAATTATATTGATTAATCTCATTGAATGTGATCAAGTTGTGCTATTGCTACAATTTAATTCATCACCTGCCTGCTTCTATCATTGCCACTAACCAATAAATCACATACACCACAGAACCAGTAGTCTATTGGAGGATTAATTTTAGGTGGTTTGTGATTCTTTGCAAAAGAATAGTAATTCATTGCAATTTCCACTCAACCTACTTACCAACCACGAGAAACCACCATGAACAGTTGCAAATGTCCTGCCCTCTCGATCCTGGGCAAGTCTCTGTTATTAAAAAGCTGCTCTGCATTTAATGACTGCTCTGCCATTGATGAACTGTGTAACCTTGAACAAGTTACTGGATTTCATCCTTGTAAAATGATAATAATCATGTCACCTTTCAAGGCCACTTTTGAGATTAGTAATAATGCCTATACTAGTCAACATTTATTGAGATTGCTATATTCCTGGCAGTGTGCTCTGTCTACAATCTCATCCCCATAATGGCCCTCGAGCCAGGGATGCTTGCTCTCACAACAAAGTCTGGCTTGGGAGAGAAGGGTAGTGCCCTAAACTGCTTGTGAGCTGATTCACACTATAGTCCAGTAGAAATGGCAAATCAATTTCATTAAGCACAAAAAGAACTCACTTATGTAAACTGAAGTGACACTTCAAGGATAGAGAAGAGTAAAATCTGAGTGTTATAGCAGGTCTTGTTCTGAGCTAAACACTGAATGATGGGGCTTAGCTTTCAACAGGAAGGATTTAGATTAAACTCAAGTAAGAGTTTCTTGATTGTAAAGGTTTTGAGCTATTGGAGCATAGAAACAACAGAACTAAAAAGAACTTACCTAGGGGCTTTATTTTTTTTTGCACAGATTTTACTGCACGTCCAGGAGGCAGAGTAATGACATGGAGACCTCAATCAGTAACTTCCCAGAATATTGATTTCTTTCTCTCTCCCTTTCTAAACCAAGATTATATTTTAACATATATTTCTTTTCTGCTTTCAACCAGGTACACATTAGACTTTGGGAGGGTTGAGCCTGGAGATGGATGATTTTGGAAGATTCTGCAAATCATTGCATTGTGTAGATGGGGTTGGGAACAGGTCCCAGAGACTAGCAGACTGTCAGCAATCTTTTGATGGGATTCAATACCTACCTTAATGTTGTCCTGTTTACTGCCAGCTTGTAGTTGCATCTTCCCTTATTTTTGTTTTATTTTTTATTTTAATCTTCACAGGAGTCTATGTCTTTTATGATTTTAGAAAGAGATGAAGGGAGAGGGAGAAAGAGAGAAACATCCCAGCTCAACCTGGTCTGGAACCTGCAACCTGGGTGTGTGCCGTGACCGGGAATTGAACCCATGATCTTTAGGCATCCGGGACAATGCTCCAACCAAATGAGCCACACCAGCTGCATCTCCCTTTTTGACCTGCAGGTTCCTGGCTGAGGTGAATGAAGGAAAGCTCTTTGCCCATTGGTCTTATGATAATTTTATAAAGTTCCTGAACGGAATGATTTTTTTCCTGAATGGAATGATTTTCTTGTTTGTTTGTTTCTTTTTTTTCTTTTTTTTACAGAGTTTATGATTGTCACATCTTCTATGAACTCCTTACTGAAACCATTCATGAGAAAATCAGGGCCAGTTGTAGAACTTTTCTATTATCAGAAGCTTCTGCCTATTCATAGTTCAGAACAGTCATTGAGATAATAACTGAAGGCATTTTTATGTGCCAGATTCATTAGCACCTTCATTATACAGATACAGACAGTGAGGCCCAGAGAAGTTAGTAACTTGTTGAAGGTCACACAATTATTGAGTGGTAGAGCTTGACTCAAAGCCAAGATGGTCTGTTCTCCAAACTCATGTTCATGATGTTGGGATCCAGCTACCAGAGAACTAGAGATTGATTGCTAAGTGGTTAGCAATATAAAAAAGGGCAGGTCTCTAATCCTACAAAGAGCTATGAGAATAATGTATTTTTTTGTATAAGACGCTTTTTTCTTCTAAAATCATTAGACTGAAAATCCAAGGGGCGTCTTATACACAGAAGTCAGTCAAGGAGGGAACTGGGTGAATGTGTAGCTGCCCGTACCTTGTCAAACAGGCTTCCTCCAATCACAAACCTTATTGTTACTGACATCAGCTGATGTCGTAATTGGAAGTGGAGGTGGAGAGTGTGCAGATGCAACAGGGACTGAAGCGTTCTGAGCCCATAAAGATGTCAAAAAATAAAAAGGTAAATACTGATAAGTGATTGTCTTACTCTGTAAAATTCAAACTGAATGTAATCAGCTATGTAAAAGAGAATGGAAACAGAGCTGCAGAGAGACCATTTGGACCTTCTCCCACTGAGTGTATGATCAGACAGTGGAGAAAACAGCAAGAACAACTCTTTAAGATGTCCCAAATGAAGAAAGCCTTAAGAGGAAAACCAGGAAAATATATAAAATATTGATTTCTTAATTTTGGGTTGAAAAAGTGGGGGGCATCTTATACATGGGGGAGTCTTATACATGGGAAAATACATATCCCACCCCCCAATATGGAACTCAAGAATACAGAAAAGACAGAATTCTTTTTATTCACAAGGTAGCAGCCAGAGATCATGGCTCAATAGGAGATAACCAGAAAAGGGAAAGCAGCCAAGATGACGGGATGCAGAAGGCTTACATCAGGATTTTCCTCAGCTTTGGAGGAAGAGGAATCAAAAGATCAAGAACTCGCAAGGCATTTGTGGCAGGCACCACAGTGAGGGCGAGTGGAGCTACACAGTTTGAACGGTAAGAGTTGCTGATGTTGTATGAGGACTTCCAGGCAACATAGTAAGCAAGTGATAGGCAGTTTTGGTTTTTTTGTTGTTGTTTTTTTTTTTCATTTTGTCCTCAGAATAACTCTATGAGATGAATGGCATTTTAATTTCAATTTTAACTATCACCAATATGAAGCTGTAATAAATGTATCCACATTCAAAGATAGTGAATGTTATAACTGAAATTTAAACCCTGGACTTCACTCTCAGTCCCCCTCAACCCCACCCGTTATTGTCTCCATGGTCTCCTACCCCCTCCACTTTTCATGAGGGGAAAATCCATCAGGAAAACAAAATTCTGTTTCCATTTATTAATCCAACTAAATTAGCTTGATAACACTGCCAAACAGTCTTTATGGAGATGTTTTTATGTGTCTTCTTTGGTGGGAGGGTAGAGAAGGGGCTTCTGTCTTTGAAGAAATCGCCCTCTGTGAGCTGTGGTAAGGGACGACAATTTGTAGTCTCCCTCTCCCTCAAAGTGATGGTGTGACTCCTGTTCAGCTGTTAATCAGAGCGCACCCTAATCAGGCTGTTCAGGGGTGGGACTTAGGCTACCTCCCCTTCCTTGTAGGCATCTGATTCTGAGACTCATTCTCCAGTTGCCCCCCGTGTCCCACAAATCAAGTCTGGAGATACTGCATATCCTTTAGTGACTTTTGTTTGTTTAAATTTGAGTTCATCTCTGTTGCTTGCCACCAGGAACCCATACTGATACTGACTGTTACCCTTTAGAACGGGCCAATTATATGCAGAAACATACAGATGCTTGATACACACAGGTTTTTTCCTTAATTGTTATCTTACATTTGAGTTCCCCGGAAAATCTTGGTCATATTATAGAAAAGGTCCCCCCCCCCTTCTCTTTTAATTCACTTAAATTTACCTCACTCTCAAACTTCTTTTTGATCTACTTTTCTGATTTATTCATTTGACTGCTTCTCCAGATTCCTTTCCCAGCCAGGTGGGCCACATATGGAGTCTTTAATACTTCCGTCAGCTTTCTCTCTCTGGGTGTTCTGCGCCTCGGCTTCCCTAATCATAACCATGATTGCCTTGCACTTTTACAAGGCATTTGCTATTTAATTTATTTAGCACACTGTTCAATTAATGACTTAGTCACAGTCAGCTGGAAGGTTCTGCACTACTCCAATTTGGAAATAAAAAAAGAAGTGTGGCCTTTTAAAAAAAATCTCCTAATTGATTTATATAAAAACAGAAAATGAGTATTTTAATTTTTTCCATCACTGTTGTATCTTCTATGACCTCGAGTTGTTATACTATTTTTTTCTTGTATCAGCACTTCTAAAGCTTCAGGGTATTCATGGACTATCTTTGGTTATTATGACCTTGACATAAAGAACTACATTAGCTCTCTTTGAATAAAGTAAACTAGCAAAGAGGAAAAAATATGCTAGCTAAAACCACAATTAACATAGCTGCCTTTGTCTCTAAGGAAGTGGCATAACTTTTCTCTGGAGACTTTTGTTTAAGAACATACTGACTTGTCTGACCTTGGAAGCTAATATTTAAGTGATTTTTAAGGGACAACAAAACAGAAGATTGGCAAATTGGCTGCAAATAAAATGAAGAGCATTTGAATAGTGGGAGCTACCCAGAAGTGAGAGGACCAGATGAGATTTTACAATATGATAGGAGGTCCCCAAGTAGAAGGATAACTATTCTCTAGAGATGGAGACGGTGGAGGGACTTATGTGGATGGAATGTCCAATATTGAATTTTAAGTGGTTTATTCCAAATCTTCAGTAAAGAATTTTACACATCCCTTTGATTTAATGACTTTCTGGGGTATGAATGGGGTGGGTGGGTGTTGATTGCCACCCAAGCGGTCTCACATGGGATAAGGACATCAGCTGCAGAGAGGAAATAACTCAGTCATAGACATGAAACAGTTTCTCTTTCTCCAAATGGAACAGAGGAAGGAGCACTCTGAAGGAGGATATATTGAGGTTATAATTGTTACTGCATAGCCAGCATTTTGGGGAACTAAATTGACCAACTGGGAAAGCAGAAAAGGAGACACTAGAACAGCTATAGCAAAGAGAGGAACAGTTCAATGGAAAAAGGCAGGAAGAAGCACGGGAGCGTCTCCTGTTTCCCTCCGCCTTTTGCGAAGCTGACAAATGCTGAAATGTCTATCACTCCCCAGTAAGTATAGCTCTTAAATGAATAGCCAGGTGGCGTTAATTCTGTTTAGCGCAGTCTAAAATCTGGTGAGCGTGTTCAAGGTATTTTCCTCCAAGATGATTTGTCAATTGCAAATGTATATATGAATATTCAAACATCTAACAGAAATGTAGCTAACCATTTTTAGGATGTATATTTCTTAATGGAAATGTTTATGTAATGGGAATTATCTTCCTATAGATGATGATGGAGAGGATGTGGTTTACTCCTTTACATTCATGTTTATGATTTCAAATATACCACATCCAACAGTAGACAAAAATTCTTTTTTTTTTAATATATTTTATTGAGTTTTTACAGAGAGGAAAGGAGAGAGATAGAGAGTTAGAAACATCGATGAGAGAGAAACATCGACCAGCTGCCTCCTGTACACTCCCCACTGGGGATGTGCCCGCAACCAAGGTACATGCCCTTAACCAGAATCGAACCTGGGACCTTTCAGTCCGCAAGCCGACGCTCTATCCACTGAGCCAAACCGGTTTCGGCCAAAAATTCTTAATATAATAGGTCTGTTAATCTTTATATGACTGAGAATAACTTTTTTAAAAAGTGTGGTTAAATTCCATGGAAATAATCCCCCAACTGGAATTTCTAATATCTAGACTAGAGAGCTATAATGGTTGGGAGGGAAGAGGTAGGGGCCTCTTAGAGAATTAGGATAGAAGGAGAATGAAGAGGAAGATAGAATAGAGAAGGAGAAAGATGCTGGGGGAAAAAACAAAGTTGATGAGATTTACTTTTTAAAGCATTTGAAAAATAATATATTCTTTCCAATTTGCATCTTGGTTGGGATGAATTCTCACCTTCAGGAGGTACTGGAAATAAAACTTCTATTTGAAAAGTAAGAATGGCTATTTTATTCTAAGCTAACCCATTACATTATGCAGCGGCTGATCAATAATAATAAAAATCTATGCTATAGTAATAGTATATAGCCACCACCACAGAAAGTCAACAGGTAGTTTACAGTTATATTGAAATAAATATTTTGGGTTTAATGTTGCTGTACTTGAATGCTGGAGGTTTATAAAGCAATTCAGAACAAAGCATTTCACACTCGGTTCAGGCTCAAACTTAGAATACAGAATTTTATCATATTTTTAAGAACATGTAGATTCTGGTAGGATAATGGTGGCTATTTAGATCTGAGTCTCCCTATACCTTCTCTGAAAAAGCCATACATATATAAAAAAAAGAGAGCAAACAAACCATTTGTAATCCACATGTAAAGTAAGAGATGGTGTTATTACCAACTTAAATTACCTATATATATAAAACCCTAATATGCAAATAGACTGAATGGTGGAACAACCAAACAGCCGAACAACCAAACAACCATTGCTATGATGTGCATTGACCACCAAGGGGCGGGCTCAGAACATGGTGGGTGTCAGCCGCAGTGGGAGGGTGGAGCAGGTGAGCGGGGGCGCCAGACCAAGGTGGGGCACTGGTTTCTGTCATCTGGGCAAGCCTCTGGTGGTTACTGAAAATTCTTTGCTTCTGTGAGCCATGATCCCACTGGCCCCGCTTGCACCCACTGCCAGCCCTGGAGCTGCTGCTCGCACCTGCTGCTGGCGCCCAGTGCCGGCCCTGATCGCTCAGTGCTGTCAGCAGGTGTGAGCATCGGCTGCTGGTCCTGATCGCCCCTCAGGGCTTCTCCACCTCCCCTTGCTCCCAGCAGAGGCCCCACTTGCACCCACTGCTGGTGCTAGCCCCAATCTTTCCGTGCTGTCAGTGGGTGCAAGCGAGGCCGGTGCCATCAGAGTGTGGGAGCAGCTGCGGTGGGAGTGGGACTGCCAGCAGACAGGGAACCAGGGCCAAGATGGGAGGGGCTGAGCGGGCATGTGGAGGATGGGCTGAGACCCACCCAGGTGCCCACCGCAGCCTCGTGGCCCACAGTTCCTTTCAAGGTGCACGAATTTGTGCACTGGGCCCCTAGTATGTCAATAAAGAAATAAATAGTGCCTTGGCTGGTATAGCTCAGTTGGTTGAGCATCTTCCCATGCACCAAAAGGTCACTGGTTCGATTCCTGACCAAGGCACATGCCTAGGTTTTGGATTGAATCTTTCTCATGGGGTGTGTGAAAGAGGCAGCAGTTTGATCTCTCTCTCTCTCTCACTCTCTCTCCCCCATCCCTTCCTCTCTATCTAAAAATAATAAATAAAAACATATATTTAAAAAAAGAAGTAAATAAATATTTGTTAATACTATAATAGCCAGTTCTGAAGCTCTCAGTGGAGTGGATAGTCATACGAACACTAAGTGCCTGGCATGGATAAGGTCTCCCCCAGAAAGAGCTGCTTGAGTATCTCTCTGAAAGAAGGTAGTTAGATATTTTCAACAAAATATTTTCCCCCTAATATAGACTGCTGTGCTGATTGAGGACTTGGTGGAAAAAAACAAAAAACCTTTATGCAAAAAAATGATTAACAATCAAAAACATTTCTCTTTAGTATGAATCCTGAGGGAAAAAGACACCTACTAAGAAGTGCTCTTGGTGGCTAACTGGACGAGAAAAAAAAAAAGGAGAGACTAGCAGCCATTTCCACAAAGGGGCCTCTCACCCAAACTGTACTTCCTGGGATACTGTTTCAACTAAGGCTTTCCCCCATCCAATAAGAGTTGTGCAGCTTCAACCTACCAGAATGACTCTATTCTGATCAATCAGAACAGTGCCTTTTGGACCAATCAAATGGGGAGGATTTGGAGCCTTTATTTGCATGAGGACGGACCAATCAGGGACTTCTGTCCACATAAGCTAGCTCCCCTCTGGTTTGGGGAGCAGATTTTCCCTTTCCACTGAAGACTGCATCCCTCCAGCCACTCTCTGCCTCATCCCAAACTGGGTATTCCTACTGGAGTTGAATTGGCAGCAACAACCATTGGTTGACATTAGTTAGAACATTAAAAGCAAGCCAATATAGTGAAAGGAGAGGAATCTAATAGGATATAACCAAAGGGGACCAGATAAAAATCCTTGTGCAAGTTTGACATCACCAAACAATAAGGGAAGTGTGTGATCATCAGAGTATGGACCAGGAAGGACTTTAAAAATATTTTCCAGCTTTACTGAAATGTAATTGGCAGGTAAAAATCATATCTATTTGTATGCTGATTTAATGTACGTATACTTATGAAATGTACATTACCACAATAAAGTCAATTTATATCCAACACCTCAAATAGTTACCATTTTGTGTGTGTTTGGTGAGAGTACTTAAGATCTACACTTCCAGGGAATTCCAACTATACAATACAATTTTATTAACTATAGTCACCATGCTATACATTAGATTCATAGAACTTACTGATATTATAACTGAAAGTGTGTATCCTTTGAGCAACATCTCCTCATTTCCCTCACTACCCAGCCCCTGGCAACCACTGTTCTACTCTCTAGTTCTGTGAGTTCAACTTTTTTAGATTCTACATATAAGTGAGTTCCTACAGTATTTGTCTTTCCATGTCTGGCTTATTTCATAGCACAATATCCTCCAGGTTGTTGCAAATGTCAGGATTGCTCCCTTGTTATGGCTGAATAATATCCTGTCCTAGGAAGGACTTTTTATGGGACAGTAACAGGCGAGGGCCCAGCCTTGGTGCCCAGTCCACAATCCCTGCTGAAAGCCCAAGGAGAAGCAGCTGTAATGGAGGATCCTCATTGTAGTTGACATAAATATAACTTCTGTCATTCTGTCACCTGCAAGACAAAATCTGCTTGTCAGTTTTCAGGTGAAAACAGTTATTTCCTTCCCCATTAGTGGTAGGCTCACTGATCTATAAAACTTCCTCTCAGTAATTTCTCACAGATCTAAACAGAAACCGTGGTGGTTTTTCTGCTTACAACCCTCCCTTCTCAGTCTAATAGGTCTTTTCTCTCTCTGGGTTGCAGCTGTGATTTCCTTCCAAGAAGCATTTCCAAAGCCTAACCCCATTCCCACTCCCACCCACACCCCACTGCTCATCATCCAAAACTGTTTTAGTTGACTTTTTCTGTATCTGGTGTTGACTATACTTACCCTCCTCCTCACCTTTTACTCATAGAATTATTTCCTGTTTACTTACCTTCTCCTAGAATGTAAGCTCAACCTGTTCATTTTTATGAGCTCAGTGTCTATCATTGTGATTGGTACATTGTGTGTGTTCAGTAAATATTTGCTAAGTGGGTACTTTTGTTCTTCTCCACAAGAGAAGAAATTGAGTAAAGGGACTGAAACTTTCTGAGAGGTATACTAAACCCTGATACAGCTGTGCTCACTCTTTCATATGCTATGTGCACAGGAGTCAATGGAATAACCATCTATACTGCTCTTTGGTGAGACATTCTACTTGTATTTTTCAGTGAATTTAGGCCATCTAATCTAATCTAATAATAGACAAATAGGGTAATTGACCATACTTTCACTACGCCTCCCATTGGCTAATTAGCGAGGTATGCAAATTAACTGCCAACAAACATGGCGATTAATTTGCATACATAGGCACAAAGCTGAGCAGCGAAGGCCTGGGTGCCAGGTGCTGGAGGAAAACCGGTGCCGGCAGCCAGGAGAAGGGCAGGCCTATTGCACGAATCTTTTTGTGCAACAGGCCTCTAGTTCAATTATAAAGAAAAATAACTGGAACAACTCTCTGCAAATTTTACCCCATCGTACCTGGATTACACCAATTGATTTGAGTATCTCACTACTTTTTCAATATCTGACACCCAATATAGCATTTCCACTCCCAGTGTAGCCACCAGCATCATTTGGATTTTTGTAAACTCCTGCAGAAATAGATTTTGAATTATGAACAGATAACTCTGCTTCCTGTTACTTCATCCAATTTCTACCATACACTGCAGCTACTTCAGACTTCCCCTAGCACACGTTGCTCTTCTAATCAAGAACCTATAGCGAGTGACTCTTCTCTGCATGCTCATCTTATTGACAGTGAATAAAATTATTCAAGTTACTCTACATTTTTATTTTGGTTAACCCTCACCAGAGGATATTTCCATTGATTTTTAGAGAGAGTGGAAAGGAGAGAGAGAGACAGAGAGAAACATTGATGTGCGAGAGACACGTAGATTAGTTGCCTCCCACAAAGTTTCTCCCCAGGGATCAAGCTTGCAACTGAGGTATGTGCCCATGACTGGAATCAAATCTGGGACCCTTCCGTCCACAGGCCAACACTCTATCCACAGAGCCACACCGGCTAGGGCAGTGGTTCTCAACCTTGGCTGCACGTTAGAATCACCTCGGAATCTTTTTAAAATCCTGATTCCTGGGCCTCATCCTCTGGAAATTCTGTTTCTTTGTTACTAATGTTGTGGCCCCACCCCATAACAAAGAGACAGAATTTCCGGAGGATGAGCCCAGAAATCAGGATTTTAAAAAGATTCCCAGGTGATTCTAATGTGCAGCCAAGATTGAGAACCACTGGGCTAGGGCATCTTTACATTTTTAAACTTCCTCTTCTTTTCTTAATAATTAATTTTATTGAGGTGAAATTCGCACAACATAAAATTAACCATTGCAAAGTGAACAATGGCAGTTGGTACATTCATAATGTTGTGCAATCACCACTTTTCCCTCTAGTTCTAAAATATTTTCATCACTCCAAAAGGAAGCTCCATACCAATTAAGCAGTCACTCCCCCATCCACCACTTTCCATTGTCCCTGGCAACCATCCCATCTGCTTCCTATCTCCATGGATTTAACTCTTCTGGATATTTCATATATATGGACTCATACCATATGTGACCTTTTGTGCCTACTTTCTTTTACTTAGCATAATGTTTTAGAGTTTCATCAGTGTATCAGAATTTCATTCCTTTTCATGGCCAAGTAATATTGCATTGTATAAATATGCTGTATTTTGTTTATCTTTTCAACCATTGATGGACATTTGGATTCTTTTTGGCTACTGTGAAAAGTACTTCTAGTGCAATCACAAATATGTAGTTGTTTGAGTACCTGTTTTCATATCTTTTGGGGATATAGCTAGGAGTAAATTTTTGGATCATATATAATTTCTATGCTTAACTTTTTGAGTAACTGCCAAAATATTTTCTGCAGTAGCTAAACATTTTACATTTCCACTAGTAATGCATAGGGTTGCCAATTTTTCCACTTCCTTGCCAACATTTGTATTTTTTTTTTAAATTATAGGTGGGTGTGAAGTGGTATCTCATTGTAGTTTTAATTTACGTTCATTCCCCTAATGGCTAGGCTAATATGTTGAGCATCTTTTCATGTGCTTTGGAGAGACATCTATTTAAGTCCCTTGCCCATTCTTTAATTGTGTTGCTTGTCCTTGTGTTGTTGAATTCCAAGAGTTCTTTGTATTCCTATATACCAGAACCTCACCAGACACATGATATTCAAGAATTTTCTCTGTAAGTTGCTGTTGTACTTTCTTTATTGATAATGTCCTTTAAAGCCCAAACGTTTTTAATTTTGCTGAAGCCCAATTTATCAATTCTTAATTTTATCGTCATGCTTTTGTTATGTGTAAGAACCCATTGACAAGTCCAATGTCATGAGCATTTACAGAAGCTGTTTTCTCCTGTGTTTTATAGTTTTATCGTTCTTTTGTTTTTAAGTGTTTTATAGTTTTAGCTCAAAAAATTTGACCTAATTTTTTTATATGGTGTGAGGTAGGAGTTTCTCCCTTTTAAAATATCATCTAATATTCAGGCAAACAGAAATACACTTATCCAGAATAAGTTCCTATTTTGAAGCCTTATTATTTCTTCTGCCCACATGACTTTTTTATCACCCCTACCTGAGCTTAAATTACCAATCATTCAAATACCAACTGCTCAAATACCAACTCTATTTTGTAGTCTTTCTTAAACCCCTGTATCTTTTCTCCACTTTCCAGCTTACCAAAGTTAACAGAAATAATGTCTTTTTTTATGAACTCCCATAACTTCTCTTATAGCACTAATTCATAATTCATTTATTTATTTATCCAAATAATTTTCCACACAGACATTAAAAAATAATTACTGGGCCCTGGCCAGGTGGCTCAGTTGTTTGGAGCATCGGCCCATACACCAAAAAGTTGCAGGTTCAATTTCTGGTCAGGGCACATACCTGGGTTGGTTCCCCAATTGGGGTGTAGACAGGAGGCAACCGATCAATGTTTCTTCCTCACGTCAATGTTTCTTTCTCTTTCTTTCCCTTCCTCACTCTAAAAATTAATAAAAACATATCCTCAGGCGAGGATTAAAAAAATTACTGGGTACCTACTCTGCTAAATGCTATCGTTATACTAGTATATTATGTATTTGTGAAGCACCTTTTTTCTTCCACTGTTGTGTAAGTTTTAAAACATAGGGATATCATCTCATTGATCTCTCCATCCCTCACTGGTCTCAGATCCGCAAACTGAGTGAATTAATGAATGCACAAATGCAATCATTTCCTAAATATTCTACCATGGTTAATGTAAACAACTGCTTTTAAATCCTTGACCTCACAAATCTCCTGCTAATAGGAAGGACTGATTTCAGCTGAAGCTGGGGAAGTTTATAGCAGCACACTTTCCCCAAATTTATCAAGTTTACTGCACCATTTCCCCTTTGGCCCACTACTCATCCTTTCTTCTGCAAGGCGATTTACAGTTTCTCCAGGGTGGGGATTGTTGTAGCAAGATAACCATCAGCTACTTCCTGACAGCAAGACCTAAGAATACAGGATTACTTCAATTTACTTGCTTATAGATTTTATATAAATGATTTTGTCAGACTCATTTGAAGTTTTAGTAAAGCTATTTAATAAAATGCCAATATAAGAAGTGGTTCATGCATCTTTAGGTATTTCCCAAATATTCCTTACATAAAGATTAGAGGATATGATAGGGTTGTGTGTGTGTACGTGTGTGTGTGTGTGTGTGTGTGTGTGTGTGAGATGCTTCTTTTACCTTATCTTTTTATCTATGATAAACAGTTTTTCACATTCTTTTTCGAAGTAGCCCTGAAGCAATGAAGATGGCCATGGTGTACATAGGATTGATATCTGACATTTTAATCACATCCCACATTTGGTATAAACATGCTGGTCGATCTTTTCTAAAGTTTTTGAATTTTTTGGAGTTGACAGACTCCGATGACCTATTGTCTCCAAGCAACAAAACAGTCATCCGATAGAAAATGTCATAATCTAAATACTCTTTGCTACACAATAGCAGTAACATAAAAAAAAAATCTATTCTTTGAAAATGAGAAAACATAAGGGTGGCAAGTTTATAGAAAACAAATATTGTTGGTGTGCTGGGAAAAAAAAGGCACAAGAGCCGTGATTTATTTAAATACTACATTCCATTTAATTTAAAGTAAAATTCTGATGACAGCGTCCCTGGTAGTTATTTTCAGCTTCTCATGCTTCCCAGCATAACCTCCCAAAGCCCTTGCTGGTTTTGAGCGATGCGTTAGATGGCAGTGTTCACATAGCTTACAATGGACTCCCTGCAGCCCTTTCACTGCACAGGCCGGGTGCACACCTCCGCTTTGGATTTTACCCTCCAGCTCTGCCTCCGAAGCTGCTCTTTCCCCAGACTCCTTTTATGCCTTCGGTGTAACTGGGGAAAGAAGCATGTTGGTCATTGTGGATACCCCATGGCAGATATAAAAGCATGTTCTAGGTCCTTTTGAATCCTTAGGCCTTACCTAAGCAATAATAATAATAATAATAAAATATGGCAGATTGTACCTGCTTCTTACCTGTGGGTATTTTAGGTTCACAGAAATGCGCATGGCTGCCATTTACTACTAAAAAGCCACTCACGCTCTGTGAAACCTAAAGGCATGTCTTTGTTATTCGGAAAACTTAGAAGGTTTAAATCACGGTCTTTATTAAAAATGGCTCCTGATTTTAAATTCTTACCCAATTTCCCTGTTGCAGTTTTCCTTCTTCCTTTCTCTTTTGCTTTTTATATTGACGCTGACCCTTTGGCTGTTGAAAAGAAAAGCGCTATTCTAACCCTCCTTGTGCTTCTATTTATTCTTATCCTCAAATCCAATAAGGATCATTTACCAGGTCCCAGCCTCTCCTAGCAGCATCCATTTTGCCCAGGGACCAGATGCCAAATAATTTAATATATCTCAGATGCCATCAGGGAAATATCTCAAAGGCCTAAAGCAAGATGCCTTTTAGCATGAGGGCATAGCATTCTTTTCGGCATTTAGCTTAAAACAGCAAATCCCCCAAGTCACTGTTTTTCTCTAAATAGTCGAATGGTCTGGTCTGCCTTCTCCAATTTCTGCCGCCCAGCAAAGTCTGTTTTCTAGTTTTCCAGAGACACCGGGACCTCTTGACCCGGGAAGGTATGATGCCATATGTTAAATCCACTTAGACTAAATTTAGAAGCATCTTTTTCCCTGCCCCGAGTGAGATGGAGCAGTTTGCATGGAGAGAAGGGCAGGACTTCCAAGCTAAGGGCAGGTCAGAGGAATAAAGGGAACGTTGTAATAACTGAAATTTAACCTTTCTCAGTCTTTCCAGAAACACCAGAGTTTTTTGGCTTCACCTAATGATAATAAACATTCAAATGCAATACAATTCGTTTGTAAAGAAGACTTCTCAGAATATATTTTTAAATGAATACTATATGTGTATCCAATTGTAATTGTGAAATTATCACATGAAGATAGGCACAACAGATTCTTTTATCCTGTTTTGTAGGTGAGGAAAGTGAGAATTGGAGAGGTACTGTGCAAGTTAAAAGATCTAAGACTAATTCAATCTTCTGACTCGTGGTCTCGTCTTTTTACCAAAGTCCGAAAGCTCAATCAAATCCAATGCATTTTTCTCTCTCTCTGTATAACAATCTGGATAATGTATACCCTATTTGAACATTGGCTCAAATTTCTCTCCACTTATTAGCTCAGGGAAAAGCTAGGTTACTCTCCTGGTCAGGAAACCTTATTGGGAATAAACTGGAAAGACCCACTTACTTCTTACTAGTAGCTGGCTAAATTACCATATTATTCCCAGGTTAATCTGAATATTTTTAGGAATCACTTTCTTCTGGATTTAAGGATTTTTTGAAGGAGTGGGCAGTGTTTTAGATAAGTCATCTAAAACTAAGTTAGAATTTCCATGAACAAACAAGAATTTACAAAGTTGAGATAGACTACAGTTCCTTTTTAATACCACCATGTGTCTGGTTTTATTCAGGGACTAGAGGAGTGGGTTAGTGCCTATTTTCACAGATTATATAAATAACAGCCTGCTATTGCTTATTTCTTCTCTGTGATAACATTTTGTGTTGCGCTAAACAAAACGCTGGGGGGAAACTTAAAACAGTCTCCAAGTATTAATAGAGGCCGCCCACTAAGGTCTTTGGTTAGTGTTAGTAATACTTGGGGCTGTGAGATAAAACATGGATTGTTTTACAAGCAGAGGTAAAGGTGATTGCTTTCAGGGGTTTCAATATTAATATTTCCATTTTCTGTTGTCTTGCTCTCCCTTTGATGTGGCCAGGCTTTGCTTAATGACCTATAAATCTAAAACTGAGTTTTCAAACAAGGGTCCAGCAATACCTTTTCATGTATTTCTTTTCTTCTATGTCTATTTAGATCCTGGAAGGACACCCCACACCAGCTTGCCTGTTCTTCCCCCCTGCATCTCAGGGCTGGAAGTGCAAATAGACCTGGCCTAGCTTGGTGCCCAGAGGGGAGGAAGGCAGGAACATTTGCCGAGTGCTCTCGTGTCCAGGCACTGTGCTAACCTGTTACATATGTGGTGGTATAATATTTCAAAGTGCTAATTGTCCGCTATAACTGCCAATTCTCCCCAGCTTGGCAGCTAAATGGAAAAGCAACATGGCCGCGGGGACAATTTACAGTGGGGAACAAAGTTCTTTAGCTCTTAAGTTCAAAGGGCACCATCTGGCTATGAGAAAGGAACATTTTTTAAAAGGAATGCAGTCAGGGAGAACAGGTTTTTCTTCCTAATTTGAGACGAAAAGAGATAAAGGAGCCTGGAGCAGGCAACCAAGTCATCCCCCAAGTCTCCAGTTCCCAAAACACTGGGCTTGATGTGACTTTTTCCTTTTCTGCCTGGAAACGTATTTGCTGCTTCTTTGTTTCAGAGGCCACCCACAACCAGCAGTTCCGCAAAGGACAGCAGATTGAGGTTGCTTCTCTGGGATGTGTAACGGAAAGGGAGCGTTGAGTACAATGGGCATCGGCTAAAGAATTGAGTGGACATTTCAGTGGAGCCGTTTACAGATCTGCTCGTTGGTTGCGGGCGCACATTTTTCTGTTCTCCTTCCCTGATGAGTTATTAACAAACAGGTCTTATCTCAGCCCCACCCCTCCTGACTCTCCCCCTTTTTATTTTAGAGGATTTACAGGCCTTTGCTGCGATGACTTCATAGTCAGGGAGTATCGCTCGTAGGGCTTTCTAGTCTGTGCTGCAGATCTGTGTGAGTTCCCCTTTTTCTTACCCACCCCTGTGTCCTCACCATCTGCCACCGCCTTTGTTTCTCGCGGACCCTTCTCTTCCTTCCATCCCTTGCCTTCACACATGCTATGTACCCCTGGGTTGCACGACTTTGCACATGAAGTTAAATGCAGGATGGGAGGGGTTATCTATTTCCTTTGGTTGTCATTTTGGAGTGAAACGTTTAGTGCACTGCAGGGAGGAATCCTCCTGACTTCCTCCTCCCCCAGAAAACAAGCCTGACCTCTTGGTCGTGACTTCCTGAGTTTCTAATTTTGAAGCATGCCTGCAAAGCCGTCTTGAGAGCAGCAGTGGCCGCCACACCAGGGATTGCGGGGGGGAGATGGGAACTCTTGTCTCTATTGTTCAATATATGTTGGCCACTCTAGCGGAGTGGCTACCGTGAGTGAGCTGTGCTAGAGGTTAGGGAATTAGGTTCATGCACAGGGAGCCCCTTGTGCAGACATCACTTTGGACAGCCCATCATTTGTCTCTGTCTCAATTCTTCATCTGCAAGATGGATTGCTACTGGAACTGCATTCGGATAAAGTGAGATAAAATATAGACAACCTTTTAAAAGATAAAGATACTTTTAAAAGGCAGAGTAGTGGCATGATTCGGTAGAGATACAGTGATAAAAATATGCACTATCTTCTACTAAAGACTAATAGTCTCAAAATATATGTACTATTTAGATTGGGTTGCAAATCAAATCTATTTTAGAAAAGTAAACTTTGAACTGTTTTTGACATCTGTATGTTGCATAAATTATTAAACCCAATAATTATTCTAAAACTGAGCAAGTCATGTTGATTATAAGTCAGATTTCTTTCTTTTACTTTCAAAGTAACAGGCAAATTAAAAGTCACTGTGCAAGGAAAGTGAGTACAAAGAACAATGACTATTGGATTCTTGCTACGTGGTAAGAATTCTTGTTTAGTTCCAGCCTTTAGAAAATTATTACTTTTTATTTTCACTGGTGACGAATGCAAGAAAGCATAGTTTTAAAGAAAAAAAATCTAAATAAATATTTCAGAGGAGATGTAGATCTATTTTCATTTCCACAGATGGAAATACTACAAAGTTGATTATAGCATGTTTATTTCATTCAGAACAATCCCAGTTGAATCTTTTCTCTCAACAAAAAACATTGTAATTTATATGTACGTGTACTTGCATGTCACATTGATGTCCTATGTGGCATACATATCAAAATTGATAGATGAGATACATAAGCTTTTCTACCTCGTTACAAACAATAATCAAATTCTAAGTTTGTTTCTTTTCAAATGTTGTGATGTAGCAGGGAAATAGGAGATTTGGTCGGGGATTAAGGCTGGAAGATTGATGTAGTCAGAGAGTTGCCACGTATGAAGGGAAGCGGGGAAGGGAGACTGCAGCAAGAGCCATCTCACATCTCTAGTAAAATAACAGAAAGTAGAAGAAAACCTTATTTGCCTCAGAAATGCAAAGCCATCTCAGGACTCCATTAACTACATTCCTGGGCTGAGATGCAGAAGTATCACATCTCTCCTTTCCACCCACCACAAGCATTTGCAGAACTGTGATGGAATTTTAAAGGTATGCGTGTAATGACGTCAGTGTTTCAATGTCGAATGTTACATCTGACTAAAGACAGAGCACTCTCTCCCTTTCAGTGGTTTTCGATGTACTGGTGTTTTCTATCTTCTGCACAGGATTACGAATAACCTTAAGGCCAGGGAACCCCTCTCCCTACCCCCCTGATTGTTAATTGCATCTCTAGTAAGATTTACCACATCACCTTGCTTATTTTGAGGGCTTAATAAATATTTTATTTTTTTAAAATATATTTTATTGAACTTTTACAGAGAGGAAGGGAGAGAGATAGAGAGCCAGAAACATCAATGAGAGAGAAACATCGATCAGCTGCCTCCTGCACATCCCCCACTGGGGAAGTGCCCGCAACCCAGGTACATGCCCTTGACCGGAATCGAACCTGGGACCTTTCAGTCCGCAGGCCGACGCTCTATCCACTGAGCCAAACCGGTTTCAGCAATATTTTAAATTAAAACTTAAGAAATGAAATGTATCCCATTTACATGGTGTTTGTTTACCGAACAAAAACTATAAACCTATATTCACAAAGATAGAATAAAACTAAGTAGAGAACCAACCAGGCAGAAGCATACATAGACAACTGGAGGGAAAAAATGTAATGAAAAACTAAAAAAAAAAAATACTATTTTTACAAAACAAATCTTGCTCTGGGAAATTCTAGAAAAAAGTGTCTGCATGTGGCAGAGATGTGCAGTGTCTCTATTTACCACCTGCTCCCTGCTCCTCAGGTCCATCCTCTGCCTTTCTCTGTCCTGCAGGAATATAGCGTCTATGAACGCTCACGCACAGGTTGCTATGTGGCCAGAGGTCTCTATTTCTCTAGGAAAAGATGCCCAAGAGTACACTTGCTGGGTTGTGTAGGAATGGCACATTTCGTTTTGTATTAGAGTTCCATTTCAACCTTGCCCATAGCTCTATAAACATCCTCTTTATAATCCTCTGAGTAAGCCATCTCTTCCCTGTTGGGACTGATACACTGAAGTTGGAAGAAAACAAAATGCTGGCGATACAAGCAGTCTCTAGCTTCTGTAAAAATTGTCTAGCCAGGGGCTCTCTGCCTGTAAATATATATGCCACCATTTTTAAAAACTTAGCAACTGTGAACATAGAACAAGAAAGATGGACAAAGAATAGTTTTTGTCTTTTCCACTTATGGTAAGAAATCAAAGCTAACCACTACTTTTTTTTTTTTAAAATATATCAACCAAAGGTTAATTTGGCTCTAATTATATCCACTAGCTATTTTCTTCCATCTGTCATTTGGATTTTACACAATGAAAACATAAAATACAAACATCAAAAAACTGTGAAACTCAAATTAACAGTAAAGAAAACTAAAGAATCGTCTACATACATTGAACATGTGGCAGCAGGAGCACAGCTGACACTGCCAGGCACAACCGCTGAAGTTGTTAGAAAGGGCAGAGAAAAACCCCTCGTGTCCCAGGTGTGATCCTGAAGCCTGGAGATGCTCTGAGCCGCTCCTCTAATCCAAGTGCCACAGGTCATGAACTGTTCTATCATTAATGCATCCTAAAAACATTTGCTGATCATCTACTATGTAAAATGCATTGTACAAGGAAGCGGGTTGATTTTCTGTGTTCCATTCTGTGTTTCCGTTAATTCTCTGAGGACAGAGTAATTCATCAAAAGTAGCTTAGGATACCGTCCAAACATTAGTAAAGGTGTTAGCAAACTTTAAAATTGGAATGTTGTACTTGAATTCAAATAGCTACACAATTCATGATTTAAAAAAAAAATGGAATCAGGTAAACCCACCCACAAATAAAATCTTATTTTATAAAGTGTTAGAGGCAATGGCACTAAAAACATATTGATTTTCAAAAATTTCTTATTGACTTTATTGTGCATGGGTGATACAAACCTAGATACAGAATTGCTAGATCTTAAAACATTAAAATCATGGCCCTGCAAATACTAAAAAGCATGCATTAGTTTAATATAAGGTCAAGATTGACATGACTCTTATCCACCACAGAGAAGTGTAGATAAGGAAACAGCTCAAAGGTAAAAAGAGATACAGGTACCATTATTACTCTCCAGGATGCACAGGACTAGAAAGTGGGCAGGAATCAGAAGACCTCAGACAATTTCAGCCTCTAGCACCTTCCCACTACCTGGTATCCCTCTCTTTCTTCCAAAATAATGATAATGATAATAATTAATAATAATAATAATAATAATAATAAAGAGTGACAGAATAATATATGCCTTCACAAAGTAAATGTAACACTTTCTTCACCAGATTGTTGGAATAGTCAAAATGAGAAGCTATATATGAAAGCATGATTACATACATGCATACATACCTATGTGAAAAAATAGCTTGTTTTCATATATTTATCCCTCCTAGTTTTCCATTCATTAAATTTTTGGAAATCCTCTTTTGCAATGATATCATGATGAACACTTTCTGTGCCTCATAAGAGAATGGCTCTCCTAATGTTACAGGAGCGTTCCCTTTGGTCAGGCCACCCTTCCTTGGCTTAATCACCCACATTATGCATCAGACGGCTTCAAAATTACCTTTGAATTTTTCAAAAAGTTCACTCAAATTCTCAGATTTGCCATTACTAAAGATATATTTGAAAGAATTTGCCTCATGCTTTTAAGTCAAATTTTTAGTTTATTTATAGTGAACCCCAAGAAAGAAGACACCTACTGAAAAGGTCTCCTGGTGGCTAACTGGGTTCAAATCCTATATAATAAAATGCTAATATGCAAATCAACCAAAGGGCAGAATGACTGGTTGCTATGATGCGCACTGACCACCAGGGGACAGACGCTCAACCCCAGAGCTGTCCCCAGCCAGCCGACCCCGATTGCCCGATGGGGAATGGGGAACCGGGGGTGGGTGGCGGCAGGGGGTGGGGCCAGCTGCCAGCAGCCGGGGAAGATGGCCCTGATAGCAGGCCAGGCCTAGGGACCATACCCGTGCATGCATTTCATGCTCTGAGCCTCTAGTAAATTAGTAAAAATTCAGCCTAGCAGCCATTTCTACACAGGGACTCTCACAAACTGTGCTTTAGGGAAAAGCCTGCATTGAAATGCCTGCCTGTACAGTGCTTCTGCTACCTGAGCCAGCTCTTATATAGGAGTTCTTGGAACTGTATTTCAACCAAAAGGACTAAGGCTTTCTACCTCTAATTGGAGCCGCACAGCTCTGACTAACCAGAGCAAGTCTGTTCTGACCAATCAGGACAGTGCCTTTTGGATCAATCAAACTGTGAGGATTTGGAGTCTTCATTTGCATGAGGACAGACCAATGAGGGACCAGGGGTGGGGATTTCTGTCTGTATAAGTCAATGCCCCTCCGGTTTTCAGAGTTCACTTTCCCTTTCCACCTAAGGCTGAGTTTCCCTGGCTGAACTGCAGCACTGACCAAGCACAGCAGAGCTGACCAGCAGAGCTGACCAGCAGAGCTGACCAGCACAGTGCCAAGCAGATTGGCAAGAGCAGAGCAGAGCACAGAGGAGCTGAGCAGAACTGTTTAGCCAGAGAGAGACCTGGTCTCTAGGGTTACCTCTCAGCCATGCTGTGTTCACAGCCATGCTACATCACACTTGAGCTGCTTTACACTGAATGAAGTTTCCTTCTTCACTGCCCCCTAAATTAGGAATTTCTGTTGGCATTGAATTGGCACCAACGACCATTGGTTGACAATATAGTCATATGTATATATACATATATACAGTATATAAGCTGTGTAAATCCTAAGTGTAAAGCTTAGTGAATTTTCACGGAATGAACACATTGGTGAATCACATCCAGGTTAGGAAATAAAACAGTTCTACTATCCCAGAGCCTCCTTTTGCCCTTATGATCTAATCACTTCCAAAAGGCCCTACCTCCTAATACCATCATATTGGGTGTTAGGTTTTGTTTTTTTATTTTGTTGTTTTTTCAATCCTCACCTGAGGGTATTTTTCTTTTGATTTTTAGAGAGAGTGGAAGAGAGAGGGAAAGACAGAAATATCAATGTGAGAGAAACACATGGATTGGTTGCTTCACGCACCCAGGCAGGTGAGGAGCCTGCAACTGAGGTACCTGCCCTTGACTGGAATCAAATCCCAAACCCTTGGTCTACAGGCTGATGCTCTATCCATTGAGCCAAACCAGCTAGGGTGAGTATTAGGTTCTAACATATGCATTTTAGGAGGACACAAACATTCAGTTTACTAATACCATTTTTCATTTTGTCATAAAAAATTTTTTGAGTCGTTGTAGTCTGCACCTCATAATTTCATTGTCTGTCATATATTTGCTTCTGTCATTTATTTATTTTTTTTCTCTAGGTCCTATCACAGATTGTTGGGTTTATTTTTCTGTGCTTATCTTCTCTCCAGAATGTTGGCCCATCAGGTCCTAGAGTTCAGTTATTGGTCCTCGGCCTGTGAGACTATAGAAAACTCTACTTAAGCTTCTCTGCCTCTTCCTATCTATGTTCTTCTAAACGTCTCAGCCTTATGTCTGTGCTGCTTAGGGAAGGTAGATAGTTCAAGAGAAAAAAGACCCCTCCTCCCCACCCCCCAACACACACACCAAAAAAATGTGAGGCTCAACTCAATGAGTTTCTCTTCCCTTTGGGATCTTGGCTTCTTAAATCTGGCTGCCCTAATAGCTCTCCAAAGTCTTCAAACAGAACCTTACAAAGTATCTTGTAAAGCTTGTCAAGTTGTTCTTGGAGGGAAGACCAGTATATACTCGTCTATCATAGCAAGAGGTATCTACCTTGAGATTTTATGGCAAAGCCAAATGACTTAATAGACACAGAATCCCTGGGTTGTGCAACAGTCCAAAGGCCATGTGACTTTTAGCTTCAGAGCAGAGGCAAGCGGCCATGAAGAAAAACCTGTTCAGCTGTTCTTCCAATTCAGCCACAAGCAAAGCAAATCAAAGAAGCATGTGGTGGCTGTCCCGCCTGCTTAGGAAGAGCAGATGCTTGGTAAAGTCTGCTCCAGGAGCAGCTGAGGTCTATGCACAGAATTGCGAACCTCTGAATTTTTACTTTTTTTTTGTCTGATTGTTGTATAAATATTAGAAAACAGGAGACAATTTCCTCATACTTAAAGAGAGAAGTGAAGATTGGTGTAATTATTCTATCAACTTGGGCAATGTTTGTGCTATTGAAATATCTTAATAATCAAGCCCCTTTCCACCCCCAAACACACACTTGCACACACACACACACACACACACCCTCCAAAGTTGTATGTGTAAATTTAAATATAGGGTATGTCAAGAGAGATACCACAAACTTCTGTCTCAACTTTAATTGGCCTAAAATACTGCAAGAACCACTTTTTATTTTCTGAGTTTTCAGGTTTTTTGGGTTTTTTTTGTTAAAGAAAAAAAAATGAAATTGTATGACTAAAACACTACATGTACACTTAAAACATAGTTAATTAATTACCATAAAAGGCAGAATAATAGAATTAGAAAATAAGTTTACAAAGACAAATATAGTTCACTCATCTCCTTTCAGTTAGGATTTAATCCCTTACTATGTTAAATTAAGATATTCTAATTTCTGAACATTTTATTTCACTAGATTTGTAAGATTAGCCTTAGAATTTTTAGAAAGGGAAGGCACAGTGAAAAGAAAATTAAAAACATTGTGAATTTTTAAACCATTAATTATACTTTTGAAACAAGTATTAGCCATATTTTGGTGTTCACTGTTTATATAGCAACTGTAATATAATGCATTTCTGCTGAAGTAATTTGATTCTTTCTTCTAAAAAATCATGTCCTATTTTAATTGAGGCACGGGATTTCACTGTTTAAACAATCCTGTAATAAATTTTTTTTAAAAAGAATTTCTTTGGTAATGTCAACTCTTCCCTTCCATTTGTGTTTTCCAAATCAGAACTATCTATTCCTTTTTTAAAAAATATATTTTACTGATTTTTTTTTTTTTTTTTTTACAGAGAAGAAGGGAGAGGGATAGAGAGCTAAAAACATCGATGAGAGAGAAACATCGATCAGCTGCCTCCTGCACACCCCCTACTGGGGATGTGCCCAAAACCAACGTACATGCCCTTGACTGGAACTGAACCCAGGACCCTTGAGTCCGCAGGCCAATGCTCTATCCACTGAGCCAAACAAGTTAGGGCCAGAAATATCCATTCTTTTTTTTTATTAAATATATTTTATTGATTTTTTACAGAGAGGAAGGAAGAGAGATAGAGAGTTAGAAACATCAATGAGAGAGAAACATCGATCAGCTGCCTCCTGCACATCCCCCACTGGGGATGTGCCTGCAACCCAGGTACATGCCCTTGACTGGAATCGAACCTGGGACCCTTCAGTCCGCAGGCCGACGCTCTATCCACTGAGCCAAACCGGTTTCGGCCAGAAATATCCATTCTTAAATTTACAGTGAAGCAGCTATTTCAGAGCAGGAATACATGATAAGTAATTCCTACACCTTATTCAAGCAAAATAATTGCATTTGAGATGATATAGTAGATTTTGAAAACACAATTAGAGCCTTTGATATTAATAAATGCATATTTATCTAAATTAACATTTGGTAACTATAATCCTTTATGGATTGGTTGTCAAGAAAACGACTCCCTAGAAGTGGCATCTGTCTCCATATGGCTCTGAGAGGCAGTCCCCGATACTCCACATGCCCTTAAATTTTGCAATAATACGAACTCCTGTTTTAATTAGAAATTTAAACGTAGTCTGACAAGTTTTTTTGTTGTTTTTTTTATGTTCTTATTCTCTTTATTCGCTTTCCTTTGGTAGTTGTCTAAAGCTATAACCCTGCAGGTTATTTTGCTCAGAAATATTCAAACCAGGCTGTCAAAAAATGTTTCCTACAGATTTATAAAAACCATTTCTCAGATGCATAGGAATTCTTATTTGTGGAAAATCTGCATGAATCTAAAATTAAACACAAGAACAGCAATTCATGTTGAAAAGAATTTATAAAGAAGGAAACCATGGCAACAGAATCATTTATTTTTAAGTGCAATTCTTATCTCTACCTTCACCACAAACTAAGCACTCTTAAGCCATAGCCTTTTCAGTGTTGTCTTGTTGCCATTATAATTCTGCAAGAATAAAAAATAGTAGTAAGAATTGTCATATTTATTTACTAAGTGCTGTGAAAGGCATGGTTTGCTTCGTATTTACTCGCTCACATAATCCTGCGAATGGCCTGTGAAGAACTTGTGTAGTTATCAAGGGGACACTCATGGAGTACATCCTACAGGGTCAATGCCACTGCTAATGCCAATGGCACGCTCTCTCCTGGGAAGACTGGGGTCCTGATTTAATTACTCTAGTTCTGCATCTCATCAGAAGCTAGCAGGCCACTCAGGGCAAGAGCAGATATAACTGCAGCATATTCCAACATAGCTTCCCTTGGCTCCCAGAGACCCTGCCTGTGCATAGAGACCCTGCCTGTACACAGAGTGTCTAGAAAGCTCTGTTTCTGCTACACCACTGCCTGATCTCACTTACATCACTATGCCTGGAGAACTTACAATGTAGGTGCTTTCCTTAAGCAAAGGATTACACACTTTAGGCAAAGACTGTTTTGTTAAAACATCTTAAAAGTGCTTATCAGAAAATTTCATGTGATTGATCACACTGAAGAACATAAACGTATTTTCCTACAAACAATTTCAAAAACAACTCACTTTCAAGACAGGTATACACCTGAACATCTGGTAGCCTCTTTTAATAAATATCAACCAAAAGGATACGGCATTTAAAATGTGTCTTTCCCGTTTCCTTTGCCTGTTTTGATTTCTGTCAGCTCAGATGCATAAAGAGCTTAGGGTACCCAAAGATAAGGATTCATTCCTCGCTGATTCAGTTGAGCTGTTCATTCTAGAAGAGCCCTAAGAGGAATGCAGACTTTAGCTTTGAAGATCAAAGGCTTGGCTAATAGAAATAGGCACCAGAATATATGTGAAGGCATGAAGGGCATTAACCCAATATGTCAATCGAATCACATGGAAAATTGATCTTCTATTTTCTGAAATAAATGGAAAATCTGATGGTTAAAAGGACTCTGACCCGTTACCTGCGAACCATGCTGAGTTAAACAAGAGACTGCTATTTTAGACGGATTCCATCAAGAGGAGAACCGAGACGTGAACTCCTTATTGGTTCATCCTTCTTACTTCTTTAGCCTACTTGTTTTTTTGTGGTCTAGTTTCTGGAATTCTCCCATACCCCCTTAGGTTGGTCTGCAGGTCAATTTGCCTGATATTGTTTTGCTGAAGCCAAAGGTTACCATGTTAAAGAGAAAACCACCGTTCCAAAATGGAGTCCCTTGTGCTAAAGTCCAGGACACCTGAACCTAGACTTCATACCTGACCCAAGGGCAGGCTCAGCCCCTCCCAGGAATGTGACCTTATCTCAATCCTCTGGAATTTCCTGACCAACACTCCGGAGGTAGTCTTCCTGGTAAGACCCCTGATGCCCTTCCCCCAAAGAAAGGTTCTTTGCCTGCAACAATCTTCTCTTTTGCTAATAACTTCCTTGCCCCACCAGGTCCTGCCTGTAAAAACCTTTCATTTTGTACAACTTCTTTGAGCACCTTTCTGTTTACAGACGGGATGCTTACCAATTCATGAATTACCCCATAAAGCCAATTAGATGTCTTAATTTGCTATTTTTTTTTTTCTTGAACACCAGGTATATTTGTATAAAAGCTTTGGCAAAGTCTCACACCGATACTTGAGGGAAAGAATGAATATTTACCAGCGGCATTAAGTGCCCTGGTTTCTCTGAAGTAAAGGAAAACAAGACACACATTGTTTAGAATTATTCCTGTTAGAGCAGACAAAGCCGAAGGTATATCGTTTTCCAGCCACAGCCCAGAAAACAAAACCGTTCTCTCTTTGGAGGAGTTATGAGGTGAAAAGCAGGAATATCACGCAGTTTCTCTATTTCCACAGCTGCAGTTACTTTATTTTCTGTGATTGCTTCTTTGTTTCCACCATTTCCCATTTTTGGTAGCAGCTCTGAGGATGTATTCAGCGGATATGAATTCTGTCCCTGCAAAGGCTGTCTCTGCCCACAATAAATGGTCAAGTGTAGAAGCTGGGCTGCAGAGGCACAGAAACAGGAGGGGATTCAGGTGTAAATATGGTTTCGAATAGCCATCTCTCACCATGGAGACCAGGGAGACACACAAGAAGAAAGATGCTTATTCAGCGAGAAAAAAAATAATAAGAGCACAACCGTAAAGAAAAAAAAAATAATAGATTTTCCCCCCTTAAACTATGTGCAATACTGCTAAATGACCGACCTTGAAATAAATGAATTTTGACACTATAATTCAATGGACAGATAAGAAAAAAATAAAGGGTGATCCTTTCTGAGCCTATGGGCAGCTTGGTTATAGTCAAACTATCCATTTGGATGCCTTTGCATTGAAAGAATTGCTAAGAAGTCTAATCATTTTTGTTATTTGGATATGACATTGGTAATTTATTAAACATGTTAATTAGGTAAGTAAGGGGCCAGGGACATTTTGAAATGTCTGACCAAATTACTAATAGGCATCTGAGGGGTGCCAATTCTTGGGTGGATGTAATATATAAACTCTTTTCCATTGTTGGCCACCGTGTCATGAAAAGAACACTGACGTTAGCATAAGGAAAACTGAAGACTTGTACTTCAATATTTTGTTTACAGCCTACCTATTCCTAAGTGGATGTTTTAAAATGTCTGATGTATCATAGGATAATAAAAGTATGTGAGGCAATCGAGGCAAAGGGGAAAGAGGTCAGAAAGCAATTGAGATGAAGCGAGAGGTGTGAGTGTCCTGAGCTGCTGCCCCCGGCCCAGGAGAGAACCATGCTTTGCCCTCCAACTTCTAGTCACTGTCCTAACTGGGAAACAAGCACTTCCGTGATTCACATTATCCACGAGCTAAATCTAAAGTGCTCTGTCAGAAGAAGCATAATTGCACCCGATACCCAGACTTGAGAGAAATTTCTCCCTCCCTCGAGTCCTCTTAAGAAAGGCAGTGAGTCATCCGGTGAAGCTGAGGAGCACCCTCACTTTGGGCTGGGGCACTGCCTCAGGGCCTGCCCCCTCTCAGGCCCTGGGGCCCCTCCCATCCACTCTGCCACTCTGCAAATGAAGTCACTTAACCTCTCGGTGACCACGATGCTTCCCCGGGAAAAAACAAGGGCCTGGGTGACCTCTTGGGCTCCATCCAGCAGTAAATTCTGTTCCTTGGATTCTGATCATTATAGTAGGTCCTTCAAAAGCTCTTCTTGCTGACATTTTTTATTGTAGAAAGGGAAAAGATTGTTGAAATAAGACTGGGTGCATGTGTTTGTGCGTTTGTATTCCAACATTTTACTCACTTATCAACTGTATCAGACAGAATCCAGAAGGAAGCAGAAGCCAGCAATTTGAGAAAGGGACATTTACATGGAAGAAGTATTAACTGGTAGCGGATGAGTAGCCACTGAGAGGAGACAAAGAGAACTCAAAGGGTACTCTGGGGCTGAGAGACAGCACCCGAGGTAGGGATGCACTTGGAGGGGGTGTGGTCACTATGTTGGGAGTGAGTCTTTACTGGAGAGATGTGGCTGGGCCCACTGGATGGCAGATGAGTTCACTACAGAACCCAGCCAAACCCGGTCACAGCCATCTGGCAAGGAATGTGGGCAAGGACTACGGTTCAGAAAGCCTTCCACTGGCGCCCCAGCAAAACTTGTTGAAGGGCGGGTGTGTGTCACTGGACCTCTGGCACATAGGCCTCTAGTAGCTACACCCTAGGGACCAGAAGAGAGGAAGCAACCAAATCAAGCAAAGTCTCGTTTGGACACTGTCCCTCTCCTGATACCTTTTACTGACCAAGCTTAACATGGCTTCAGCTTAAGGAGGAATCCTCAAGGGCTCCAACTCCAGTATCTAAAAGCAGAGCAATGAAATGTGAATTTAGATCTCAGAGGCAGTCCTAATATATAAAAAGCCAGGGGACGTCACGACCGAAACACCCGGATTTTTAGTTAGGGGTGATCAGGCTGGCAGGCAGAGGTGGTTAGGGGTGATCAGGCTGGCAGGCAGCTGAGCAGTTAGGAGCCAGCAGTCCCGGATTGTGAGAGGGATGTCCAGATTGGAGAGGGCGCAGGCTGTGCTGAGGGGAACACCTCTCCCCATGCACAAACTTTGTGCACCAGGCCTCTAGAACATTGATAATTGGTATACCTTCCTTTCCTTAAGTCATTACATTCCCAAACATGTAGTGTGCATTTATAAAGTGCTCATTACACATTTTATATAAACGCACTATATAAAGTAATGCATTTTACAGTATTCGAAGAGTTGGGACAAGAAACAGTGGCAAGTAGGTCTAGAGCATTAGTAATTTCTCCAAACAGTCCTATAGATAGCTGACAGTGAAAGTTTGTCAAATAAGCACAACCTATTGCTATACTGACTTTCTAATATTCATGGCATACAAGTTTGTGATTTAAACTGGCAATGTTCAATCTATTTCATCTTATGACGCACATAAATTAATTACTAAAATTCTGTGGCACACCAAAAAATATATTTTTTTCTGATCGGACAAAACAAGAGTTATAATTTTGATTCATTCACACCAGCTAGCTATTGTTGTGTTGACTATTGTTATTTTATTTATTTGACACTCTAAGGAAAAAGAGATCAGTACTCCTGGCTAAATAGTCAGGAGTTGCATGTTTTAAAAATTCTTGCGGCACACAAGTCTAGAACTGCTGAATCAGACCATGGTAATGTTACTCTGTAAGCCAATAATCCCCTGAAGAAAGAGACCATATTGTGGATAAAAGTTAATTCATTTATTCAGTTAGTCAACGCATATTTGATGAGTACCTACTATATGGTGGATGCTGGGGATATGGAACAAGATAAAAATGAAAAAGACCCAAAGGTTAGCCCTGGCCAGTCTGGCTCAGTTGGTTGGACGTCAGCCCATGCACCCAAAGGTTGCCGGTTTGATTCCTGGTCAGGGCCCATTCCTAGGTACTGGTTTCCATCCCCCGGTAAGGGGCCTGTTTTGCTGTCACATCAGTGTTTCTCTCTGTCCCTCTCCCATCCTCTCTCTATAAAAATCAATAAAATATATATTTTTAAAAGCCCAGAAGATTATACAGTTATACAGTGGTAAGTGCTGTGAGAAGATGTGTCAGTGCTGTGACAGCACAGGACAGGGAGACTTCACTTCCTCAGGAAGGTTGGGAAGAATCCTTTCAGGAAGTGCAACTGAAGGTGAGCTGAGGAGTTATTACCCGAAGACAGAGTGTGGCGGGAAAACGCGTTCCAGGACCAGGGCACAGCAGGTACACTTCTTACCCATCATACGTCCAGGAACTGAAAGGACTGCGTGCGGGCCTGGGGACCAGGGGAAGGGGTCAGTGAGGGAGGTGAATTTTCTGGCTGTCTGCCTTGGCCTTCATCTGTACCAACACTCCCCTGGGTCTCCAGCCTCCTGGCCCACGCCGTAGACATGGACTTGCCAGCCTCATTAATTTTGTGAGCCAATCCTTACAAGAATCTCTCTCTACGTACATTACACGTCCTACTGGCTCTGTTTGTCTGAAGCACCTAGTACAGATTTTGATAAGTAGGAAAACATCCTGAGGTATTTCCTAAGAATTTAATCTCTATTTCAGTGGGGCAACTTGGGGACATTTGGGAATGTCAGGAGACATGTTTGGTTGTCACCACTGTGGAGGGTGATATTGGTATCTAGAGGGCAGAGAGCAGGCTAAACCTTTTAGAGTGAAAAAGACAGTCCCCCACAGTGAAGAATGATCCTATTTATATGTTCAATAATAGTGAGGTTGAGAAAACATGCTCTACCTGAATAGATAGCCAGGAAAGAATTTATGCAGGATGGGGGTGGGGTGGGGGGTGGAGATGGGGGGTTGCATAAGGAGTTGAGGTGAGATGGTGAGAGGGAAAACAGTGAGTGTTCTTTTGCTTTTCAAAAACATATTGCTGTAGAGCAGTGGTTCTCAACCTCCCTAATGCCGCGAACCTTTAATACAGTTCCTCATGTTGTGGTGACCCCCAATTTCATTGCTACAAATTGAACATAATTAAAGCATAGTGATTAATCACAAAACAATATGTAATTATATATGTGTTTTCCAATGGTCTTAGGCGACCCCTGTGAAAGGGTTGTTCGACCCCCAAAGGGGTTGCGACCCACAGGTTGAGAACCGCTGCTGTAGAGGAAGGCTATAGTTGATACACATTAAAATCAAAGGGGTCTTAAGAAATACTGTTGTAAATATTAGCCTTGTCAAACATTAAGTTAGATTTGTTTAACTTAATTCTCTTTCATAGTGTTGTTATTTTGAAATCATTGCTATAGAAATTCTGGACCCCATTCCTAAGGAAGGATAAAGTGAACAGCAAGCAGCATTATTCAAATGGCTCAACATAAGAGAAAAAAAATTAAAACATGGACAATGTTCATCATTGAGTTTACCTTACTCCAATGATATGTTAACAGAGTTCTGTGAAATTAAGGAATCAATTTATTTATTTTTTATTGACTTAACTTTCAGACTTAAAAACATTTTCAGGTGAGAAGGCAACAAATTCCCCCACATTTCCATATGGTTAAGTGTTATTGAAGCCTAGATCTACAGGAAGTCATAAATACTCAAGTAGAAAGGTACTGAAAAGTAAATTCTGAGAGTTAGGTAGGACCTGAGGGGAAAGGATCCTGACTGCTGTAGGAATTTTTTTGGTATTGCAGTGATAGATGTAAAAATTAGGAAGAAAACCAAACAAACATTCGTATAGCACAGTATGGCACATAGTAGGTCTCAGGACATTTAGATAGCATAGTATTTACTCTACACTTTTCAGCCCATTCAATTCCCCCCTCTAACTCAGGAAAGATTAATATTTTAACTGTTGGGCACATTTTTATCAAATACTTTTTGTCCAGAGGTCACAAAATGGTAGGTCACAGATATACTTCTATAAAAAGATGTGTACTGAGATTTGTTTCAACTCTCTTTACAATGAATTACAAAGTTCGAAAATTTTTTTGTTGGAAAGGTTTTAACCAGACTTGTTTGAGTATTTAACAAATTCTTAATTTCCTTGAAAATCTTGATTGAGCTAGACAGATGGGCTCACCTACAACTAACTTCATCAATGAGCCAGTCTTCATTGTATTTTCAAAGAAGCAAGCACTTCTTTTGATCCTGAGAGAAAGAGAAACTATCAGGGAAAAAGAGTGGATTTTGAACAAATACTAAACAGCCACTGGAAATCCTTAAAAGTAAAACTGTCCACTAAGTAGATATTTAAGTACTTCTATCTTAATGCAAATTGAAAAAATAAGAATCTCCATGCTGGCTGGGAAATAAATAGCCATAAAAGTATTCCTTCAGTGGACAAATCCTAGAGTATTTAAATCCAAGAAGTTCCATTTGGTCTCATCTTGGTGGAAAAGTACACATCACTCTGTGTTCCCTTAAGCTCTCTAGACACTTTTATGAATCTCTATCTTCAAGCGCTTCCTTCTCTATTATCTGCTTAAAACAAACAAGCAAGCACACAATCTAGAGCAGTGATTTTCAACCACTGTGCCATGGTACACTGGCGTGCTGCGAGGATGTTTTACAACAGGCAATACCTGACTATTTAGTCAGGGGCACTGGCCTCTTTCCCGTAGATTGACAAATAAAAACATGACAACAGCCAACACAACAATAGCTGTCTGGTGTGAATGAATAAAAATTATACCTCTTTTTCGTCAGATCAGCAAAAAATATATTTTTTGGTGTACCACAGGACTTGCCTAATTATTTTGTGTGCCATGAGATGAAAAAAGTTAAAAAATCGCTGATTGCTACCCACCAGCAGTGTGTATTAGATGCTTAGCAGTTGATATCCTAAAGACTAAGTAATATTTGGAATTTAGAATTATATATATATTAAGTAACTGAATATTTAATCCAGGGGACTCATATATTATAAAATGTTAAAACTGTGAATTGCCTTGCTTCCTCACCTGTACTTGAGTTGGCTCCAATGCTACATTTTACTCCCAATGTTTACACCTTGCACTCACAGTCCTGATAAGAGAAATTGCATTTCTTTGGCGATGGAAGCAATCTAGATAGTGGTTAAAAGGAAGTGTTGATGAACACACAGTTGCAGAGGAGATGTCTGCAATTTTTAATGACTGGCCTGCAAAGAATCAGAAGCACAATTTATGGAAGCACTGACCTTCCTACGTCTTGAACATCACATTTTAAATCAAAGAAAACAAAGATTTTAAAAGAGGGAACATGTGGCCAAGTGTGCACACTGTAGTCCCTGAAATCAATCTACTCCACTGAAGGACGCTTTCGATGGCACAGTGCTTCCCTCATGCTTTGTGAGTTTTTGTTTTGTTTTTGATTCTTGTCTTCTCTTGGCCCGATTGTTGGCCGACAAACTATTTTCCAACATTTATATGGCTTCTGCTTCTGTGTTCCAGAGAGGGAAAGACCTTTTGTAATAGGTAGTAAAAATCAAGCCAAGCAGATAGTCAGGGTTGTAATTTGCCAAAGGTCAAAGGTCATGACAAGTGAATGACTCCAGAGGCCTTGGGGTCAAAAGTGCAACTGGAATCCCATAACCTCCATTAGGCTTTTTACATCACAAAAGAGAGCAGTGCTTTGCTAACCCCTGTGAAGGAATCCATAGGCATGCTCACATTTTTCCTTGAAAAATTATTTCAAAATGATTCTGCCCATGATTATTTTTTTCCCCTTGAAGCCAAGTGGCATGAAATAGGCTTTTAGATAAATTGAATGTCTCCTTAGCCTTTTCTTAGTATTCTATATTGGCAACCTAGAGGAGGAAGAACTAAGATTAATATGCATTTTTTTTTAAATTGAAAATAAGCACATTTTTTTCAGAAGATCAAAACCCAAACCAAAGAAGTGCATTTATCTTCTTTGTTGTGCTTTTTTTCCATCCCATGTGTATTTATTGGGTGTACCCGAAAATTGTTTTCCTTGAAAAAATAAGAGCAATAGTAATCTTGTGTGCTTTTCCATTTGGGGTCTATCTTTGCGCTATATTCTTAATGCAGGTCCAAAATAAAGTTTTGTGACTGGAAACAATCTGGTGTTATGATTTTTGTTCTGTTTTGTGTTTTTGCTAATTTAAAACAAGTAAAAAACTTCACTGATACCAGGGCCACTGTCTGGGTCAGAATGTCTGTGGTAGATCCCACAATATATTAGTAGCTGCAGCTATATCTATGCCATGTGAACCGGAAGAAAAATGCAGAACCTTGCTTTTCAACTCCATTGGTTTCTAACCTCTCTTGTGCAATGAGCACTTAATTCCTCATAGAGAAGGAAATAGTCACTCTGTAGAATCCTGCGGCCCATGAAGGGTAATTGGATAACATCTTTTGAAAGATTTACAAGGCTGCCAAGGATTTTGCCAGCTTTAAACCTGATTGATTCAGTGTGAAAAGATCTGAACAATTCTGACCTAAAAGTTTAAAGACAGACCTTTCCTGTGAAAGTATAATTTAAAGGGTGTAATAAAATTGTATTGGAAAACACCACATTGAAGAACACAGCCATAAATTGCAAACTTTGCATTATGTTAAAGGACATTTTTTTCCCACTTAAGTCCCTAATTGTTCACCAGAAACTTTAATAATGAGGTGATTTTGTTTTTGCTTTTAATTTTTTTCTCTTCTGGGAGAAGTCCCTAAAGAAAGACAAAACTATCCAAGAAGTTTGATTTCTTGGTGTACGTTAAAGAGGAATGTATGCAACTTCTTTTGATTAGGTAAAATCAAGAAAAGTAAAATTGCACTTATCTTTAACAAACAAAGAATAGACAAACAGTCTTGTTCCATATTTGAATTTTTTCAAGATGCTGATTTTCATCATGTATTAATTTCCATTTCTGACAAAATAGATGCACATATACACTCATAATTAGTACAATATTTTGTGAGTAGAGTAGGCTCAAATGCTTGCGATGACACAGATAGATTGATGATTAAGTATCTTCCAGCTAATTACTCCAGGCCATTAATTATTTATCCAACTCCATAAGTCTTTCATCTATTTTAACCTCTCTCTTCTACTGCCCCTTTTAGAAGAGGCAGGTTAGGAAATGCATAAAAATTTCAAGTAAACAAAAATTAAGTAGAGTCCATACATCTTTTCTTTTTCTTTAGAATCAGAGAAAAATTGATACTATGGTATTTAGACAAAAGCCTATTTATCTTTAAACAATACCTCCTTTGTGACATGTTCACTTTTGTGTTACCTTCTCAAATTTCAGTTTGAAAGATTTAGGGAAAAGTGCCATGTGCTCACTTACCTGTGATTTGGGCGATATGCCATTGGCCCTTTGATTCTTAGAATCATATGAATTAGTCTTAGATGTTTAAAATGGAAATCTTGATTTATGGGTACTTCTGTCACTACATACATATTTACATGGGATCAGGAATGATCGCTTCTTATTTACATTGGTGAAAATGCTAACTTTCAAACAAACTGAAAGCCTATTTTAAAGGATAAAGCAAAAGCAGAACTATGGCACTAAGAAAATAAGTTTCAATTAAGAAATATGTAGAGGAGGAGCCCTCTTCCGTGTAAACTAGTTTGTTCTGAGAAAAGGCATTCAGAAAGGAAGGAGGGGACAAGAGCTGGTTCTCATATTTCTTTCCTGAAGAATTAGGTAATAAGTTAGCTCAGGCTTTTACCCCTTCCACACTCAAACTAGAGTTAAGTGTGAGGTAATTCAACCTGTCACCTTAAAAATCCTCCCTGAATTGTGAATTAGAACAGTTTCCCCCCCCCATTGAAGTAATCAAGAGTTGAATAAATTTCTCTGTATCAACTTCCAGCTGCCTGTTATCAATTTCTGCAGGATGTGTTATTCTGTTGGTCTACTCTACAGCAGTATTCTACACTGGCATGGTCCCCAGAAGCTTTTCTTCAGAACGTTACAGTCAGTTGAGCTGAAAATTGTTAACTACTAGAAAAATACCCCAGGGTGACTGAAGAGGCCGATTGGAAATTGGCAATGAAAATATTTTTTTATATGTTCACATCACATTGAATATCTTTGTACAAGTCATCTTCCAATAAAGGCTCAGAACAGAGAGACAGACTTTGCAAGATGCCTGATTTTAAGTTCTGGTGCCACCTAGTGGAAAGGAGGAGATGGTGCAAAAGAGGCCCAACTTGAGTCATGGCTCAATGGATCAAGACTATTGTCTGGTTAATTTCTTCAAATCACTTCATAACTTTCCTGATGAGACACTTTTCAGGGCTTCCCATCAGTTAAAGAATTAAGACCAAACGCCTGTTTTTCTGATATTCAAGGCCTCCCACCATCTGCTTCCAGCCTACCTGTGCAGCATGACTTGCAACTGTTCCTCTCCTTGAATTTGTCATAATAGCCAGGTTGGTTTTCTCTCAAACAACATTCCTCACCTTTGCTCATGTTACTTACCCAGCCATCAGAGACTCTTTGATCCTCTTAGGATCTCATATTTGGAAAGATCTTAATGTTGGATTAGATGTCTTCAGTACCTGTGCCTCCCATATAATTCCCTCATTAGAAAGTCCTCCTACCTCTTCTTGAACATCTCCAGGAACAGTGAATTCAACCTGATCTGAGATACCTTTTTATATATTTCATCTACCTCTGGTAGAAAGTATTTTCTCATATTAATCCCACTGCTCCAGCTCTAGATGTAAGTGTGGGCTCAGCCCACAGACTCTAGAGCAAGTTGAGTTCAAATTCCAGTTTTGCCATTTTCTAATTGTGTGACTTTGAGCATATAAGTTCCCTGTATCTCAATTTTGTCACCTCTATAAAATAAAGATGAGAACAGTGCCTATTAAATCGGGGTTGTGATCAGTGTAGGGTGTGTGCAAGTGCTTACAATAGTATGTGACACATGGTATATGCTTTACAAGTGTCTGATTTATTATGTTTTTAACTTTG
>NW_006294998.1:1693191-1704644 GCF_000327345.1 Myotis davidii | reverse complement strand
CAAAAATAAACTGGACAGAGAGGCCTCTGGGGCCTCTAGAGAGGGTGCATTCATTCATTCCCCATTGCTGCTGTTATAAAGCACTACAAACGTAGTGGCCTAAAACAACACAGATTTATTGCTTACGAGTTCTGTAGGTCTGACATGGGTCTCACTGAGCTGACATCAAGGTGTCAGCCTGGCTGTATTCCTTCTGGAGACTCTGGGGGAGAATCTGCTGCCCGCTCTTTTCCGGCTTCAAGAGGCTGCCTACAGTCCATGGCTTGTGGCTCCTTCCTCCAGAGCAGACATGCAGTATTTAGTCCTTTGCACATCACATCACTCTGGTCTCTTTTCCGGCCTCCCTCCTCCACTTTTAAGGAAATTCCAATTACCTGGGACTTACCTGGATATTCCAGGATACTCTATTTTAAAGTCAGCCAATTCACAACACTAATTCCACCTGTGACTGTAATTCCCCTTTGTCACAGAATTTGTGAATCTGTTAGAACGGAAACAGAACCATTATTCTATCCCTATAGCTGAGAGGAGGTGAGAAGAATAGTGAAGAGAGGCTACTTGTTAATGAGAGCCAGGATTAAAGCTTCCCCATCCCCCACACGCAAACTCTGCGTCCCCTTACTTTATAAGAATAATAGGAGAGAAAGTTGAGAAAGGGGAAGGAAATTGAAACGCACTTGGCCAGACATTATGTTCATAATTCATGGTGTGTGGCTCAACGGTGTCTGTGCAATGAGAATAAAGATGCCCCTCTGGAAGATGGATGAGAAAGGGAGGCCTCTTCCCGGCAGATAAGCTCCCCCAAAGCCATCCTTCCCCCATCTGGGGAAAGATGATTCCAAAAATATGCCCCTACTTCAGGCTGAGGCAGTCCTGCCATAGACTGTGCAGAGGAAGAAGTGGAGTGTCCGTGCAGCCCTGGGCTGGCTTCCTTGGCCTGGGGCACAGCTTTACAGCCACAATGGCAGGCGGGAGACAACCTCCATTCTGGGCTTCTCTGGGGAAGTCTCTCTCCACCTTGTCATGCTCAGAGATAAGCTTCTTCCATGGCCTTTCCCAAACTTTGTAGGGTTTTCTCAGAGCATTTCTAGCAGAATAGCTACATTATCTTGGTTTCTTACTCAAGATCTTCCTGCTTGACAGCAAGTTCTCTGAAAGTACTCGAAAGCATTTAAAGCACTTTGTTGTCAACTCCAACAGAGTGTCTTTTGACCCCAGCACACATAGGTGTTGTCTAAATATGGCAAATTGTGAAGGCGCTCAAAAAAAAATGAGTGAAATATGGAATATAGAAAACTAACAACAAAAATGGTAACTAATAAATGTGTGTTGAGTTAGTTGGATATTTAATTTCCTATTATTATGCCAACACGATAGGTACCTAGTTCTTTCCTCCTTTCCTCCTATCCTCTGAGTCTTCTTTTCCCTTTTACTGCCTAAATCACTAGCTTCAAGCTTTGGCTTACTCATTTCTTCACTAATGTATTTATGAGCACGTGTCTATGCCCTATTTCAGAAATGGATAAATGAGTCAGAGTCCTTGTCCTCGAGATATTATATTATGCCACCCACCTATGATCTCTGAAATTCCTGTAGGCATCTAACGTGACTCCTCTATGACTGACAGCTTAACCTAGAACAAACCCAACTTTCCTCATATTTGAGTGACTCACAGAGGGCAGCGAGCACCCACTTTACAGTACTTTAACTGTAACGGAAAGTCTACCTAATCATACGACTATGTTCCTGCTGCACATAAAGCAAAACCAGCTGAGCAATGGCGGCAATGCAAGGCGATGCAAACCTCCACCCAGATTCCACAGGTCCTACGGAATGGAGGGAACCTGCCACGTCTTCATTCTTCCATGTGCCTCAGCATCAGCACCAGCCATGGGAGCCCTTTAAGGCAGTGAGCAGCCTTGGGTTATAAATCGGCAGTCAGAGCGCTTTGCTCTGAAGGGCTAAACGCTAGCTGCTGCTTTGGGGCAATACAAGTTCACTCTTGAAATCCTGGGCGTTATTTGCTTAACCATATCTCCTTCATCTAACCTTCACAAAACCAGGAACTTCAGAGGTAAAATGCTGGACTTATAAACCTTATTCTTCGCAGATTTTCAAAAAAAGCCACACTTCATGAGGCACAAAAAGGAAAATGCTTGTCCTGACTCTTGTCTATTTACCTGTAAATCTTTTGTGATGTAACTTTAGGGATACTGTTAGACTGGCTTTATCAGGTTTCTCACTTCCAAATGCCTAAATGAAGAGATTCATGAGTGGTTTAGAATGTGGTCTAAAGTGCAAGAGGCATGAGACATTTGTAGCCATAAGACTATCATTCACACTTAAGAAAGCCTTATCATTTGAAGATTTAGGCAGACTGGCAATCAATACGTTTGTTATTTGCTGGAGAATTGATTCAAAATAATCCAATGCACATCTAGTATGAATTGTTGACAACTGAAACAGTTTTGTCATCTGAGAAATTCAAATGATCACTGCTGCATGTTATTTTGATGTAAGAGCTATCATTTAATGTTTATCAGATGTTTTAGGTGCTTCACTTGTATCACCTCGTTTAATCCTCAGTTTCCATTTCATAGGAGAGAAAACGGAGGTACAGTTTGTTACCATCAGATACTAGATTAGTTAGCTGGATATTAATGAAGGGAGGGAAGCAAAGAGGAGTTCTGACACTGAGTCTGTTTGCTTCACCAGGAAGCTACAGCTTCACACCCAAGCAATCATTCTCCATTCAAGGGGATTAACACCCCTCTCTCCCCGCCTCTGGTACTGGATTGTCTAGGGGAGCAGGTAGGTACCTGCCATAGAGGCCTGTCAGCTTAACCTGGGGAAAAGATCATTGGCTGGGGGGTGAACCCCAATGCAAGTCCTCCAAATCTTGGGAAGTTAATTGGTTGCTCTTAAAAAAGCTTCTGGTTATAATCCAGGAGATAAAAAGCTCTCTCTCTCTCTCTCTCTCTCTCTCTCTCTCTCTCTCTCTCATCTGTCTCTCTCTCTCCTAGGCCTATTCTGTTTGTTGGTGTTCTCTCTTGCCTGGGAACATGTGACCAAGTAGGTCTAGTGCCCATCTGGCTCGCTGCTGACTGTGCCTGGGCCCCCAAGAACTATGAAGCTGAAACTCTGGGCATCGGTTTTATTTTGAGCCTGCTGAAGACTTAGCTGGTGGGACTGAGGGAAAATGGGACATTGGAAGCCCAGGTGTAGGGGCAGTATCACCCTGCCACATCACAATCTCCAGTGTGAGGATCCCTGGCATTCTTCCTTGCAATCCTGTTTCCCACCAACAGCAATTTGATTTGAATCCAGGCAATCTGAGGATAAAGTTCAAGCTCTTAATTCTTTTATTTCCTCCTTTCTTTCTTTCTTTTTTTACTTAATGGTATATGTGAAGCATGAGTTTATTAGAGAAAAAAAATAAATTAAAATAGAAAGCAATTAATTGTTCTTAATGTTATGAAGGATGTTCTAAATACTTGTAGAGGAGTGATTTCATGTATGGAAATTTATAGGAAAAAAGTCCTCTTCTGAATAAGCAATCACACATCAATCCTTCTGATTTTAAACTTTTATAATTACCTTTCTCTTACATTCATTCTTAAAACTTGGTATTTTCTACCCAAACCATTAGTATACAGTATGTGTATTCTCTTTCTCTCTCTCTCTCTCTCTCTCAATATATGTGTATATTCATATACATATCCATTATTTATTCATTAAACAACTGAGAATCATTGCCTTGCCCTCTTTATGCACTTATAAATCTCTCAGTTCTTCAATCTCTGGAAAGGAAGTATGATCAGTAGAATAACTTGTCACCAGAGATGCTTTTATTCAAACCCTTGCCCAAGACTGACGGGCTGTTTGTGCCTCAGTATCTTCTATCTGCAACATGAGAACTGTAGCAGGAGCTGACGGGGCTATGAGGAGGATTAAATGCAGTAAGGAATGTCAGTAGAGCCCTTCCTATGGAGAAAATGTAGGAGTTGAGCCTCCGAGACTATTGCTTCATGTACTGGTAAAGACATAACTTAGTTTATGGGGGCGGGTACTGGTTAAATTCCAGCCCCCCCTCCCCTCCTTGGAGTCCATAAATGAGGACCCCACATCAGCCCCACTTAGGCTAATCTGCCTGTTCTGTGTCAATCACAAGCTGCAACTGTTATAATGACCGCTTTTCCTCCAGTATGTGGTGGTCTTTTCTCAGTCTCAGAGGGAGACTGAGAAACAGGGCAACAAAGATCTAGTAAAATTGAATTACTGAAAAATCACTGAAGCAATATACCCCGGGGCGTGTGTGATGGCAGCACTGTGTAATAAGATGAGTACACCCATTAGAAACATTTTCAAACCATATTTTTCTCTATGGTTATTATCATGGCTGTAATAATTTTTATGTGGCCATAGGATTAATATATGGATTGCTTAGATTTCTTTCTTGTGTATCATTCAGAAGACTAACCTTTACTTTTGCCATTATAAGATTCCTTTAAGAAATCTGAAAAGAGACACAAATGTTTTTAATAATTATTCTGCAGTGCTAAATTTTCTATATTTAGCACACATTGGGAGTATTTATAATTTAAAAACACTTTATTTTAAAATAACTTTAGGTAATAGTTTTTGAAATGGCTCTTTTGGGATTATTGTAGCCATTGTGTAAAGGCAGAAATTAAAGAACGATTTGACACTTCAAAAAAAAAAAAAATAAACCACTTTTGGCATGTGAAAAGTCACTTACAATCACACCTCAAACTTTAGCTGTTAATATCAACAGGGATAGTTATAGCTGAAGGGGTCATTACATGCTTATAAAGGGAGATCCACTAAATATAGCAGCATTAGGAGAAGTGTTGACAAGAAGAGCTGAAAATAAAACTCAAGACAACTTTTTGATTTAAAATTCTATTTTTGTGTGTGTATGTGAATGTCATTTTTGAGGAAAATTTCACTTTATTGCAACATAAAAAGAAATGAGAAAATAAGCCAAAGAAAATGTTATTAAGCCTAAAGTAGCAGGGTAATCTTTAAATAGGCACATAAATAGCCCATGAGACAGTGTGAGATTTTCTCTTGGTCTCCTTGTTGGCTTGTTCAAGAGGCTAGTCTAACACTAATTTGGTTGCAATACATCCTTTCCTTATAGTTTTAATCGATTACATAAAAATTATTTTGTCCTAATAATTATTCTTGATTTTCTTTACTATGGCAGGATTAACATTCTTATAAATATTATACGAGAAAATTTTAAATTCTTATTGAAAGTATAGTCCCATTCAGGTCATGGACTAGAAGAGGGCAGACTTGGTCTCCTTACTAAAATCATCTCCCTGTAAACCAGGTTCTTTTCACGACAAGATTTTCTTTCCTTCTTCTATAAGCATATCAAAAAATAAACCTAGAGGCACCAACTGGTAGGGGTTTTCCAGAGAAGATAACCTATCCAATATAGAAAGAGTAAACGCTTCTATTTTCATGTTCTTTACAACCCATAGAACTCAGATAACTATTTTTTAAATTATGTTATTGAAAGGAATGGGGACAAAATAGGTTTAGAGAATAAAGAGAGTCCATGGGGGAACAATGCATAGGTGAGGGCTTGGAACTGCCAGAAGGCATCCATTCACAGAGAATAGAAAGTGCCACAGGATAAGGAAGGAGGAAGGCCTACATTCACAGAGGAGAAAGAAAAGTCACAAGATATCAGGAAGAAGGAAACATACTTTCACAGAGGATAGAGAAATGTTGATAAATGCCGGAAAGAGGGAAATATATTTTTATGGGAGATAGAGGAATGTTGCAAGATAAGGGGGAAAAAAGGGAGGAGGGCACCATGTGGGTTTTGGACTTTGAAACTGATATTCTGCAAAAAAGTGACCAATTAGAAAAGCACAGGGTCATAACATGGGGAAAGGGTCCAATTAGAAGGGAGCATGAAGAGACAAAGCACTTCTAGCCTTTAAAACCTTAGAAAAAGGGGCTTAGTTGGTTACCGCCTTGGAAACCCTTCCCAATGGGGGAGTTTTTATTTGCTTCTAATAAGTTTCCACCATTTTACTAATAACTCCTTTTAGTCCACAAATTTTACTTTTCAAACTTCATGAGGCAAGAACTTACAAAAGGGAGATCCGTTCCCTGCACCCCACGTTTCATTATGGAATAGCAATATTTTCAGAATTACATTTGAATCATTAAAAGGTTAAAATCAGTTAATAAATTGAATGACTACATTCATTTCTTCAGGTTTGTCCTTCGAGGAATCTGAATTCAACACCAGTGACATAGCTTTTTAGATATGAGATGTTGGAAAGTCACTTAATTTTTTCAGAGTTGATGGAAGGGCAAAATGATGTCATATGTACACTAATAAAAGGAAAATATGTAAATTAACCAGCACTTCATGATGCTCACCAGCCAATCAGGAGTGAGTATGCAAATTAGCAGAACAAAGGTGGCAGCAGCCACAGAGCCAGCCAGAGTGGGCAAGAGGCTTGAGTCACCCCCAGCGATGGAGGGAGCCAAGCTTCCCTCCCACCTGGGCCGGCCACTGAAGGAGAGGCCTGTGGCAGCAGCCATGGAACAAATTGGAGCATGTGGGAGGCTTGGGTCATTGGGGATGACCTAAGCTTCCCACCCGCCCTAGTCAGCCACTGAAGGAGGGGCCTGCAAATGGCCCTCAGCCCCTCACCCAGGCTGGCCAGGCACCCCAGCGTGGACCCCCACCCTGAAGGGGGTGTGGCCAGCCTGAAAACAGCCCTCAGCCCCTCACCTAGGCTGGCCATGCCCCCCCAGCAGGGACCCTCACCTCATGGGGACATAGCTGGCCTGAAAACTGCCCCAGCCCCTTGCTCAGGCCTGCACTGTCCCCAGTGGGGACCTCTACCCTAATGGGGCGTGGCCGGCCTGCAAACCACCACAGGCCCTTTGCCCAGGCTCCCCTGCAATATGAGGGGTCCTAGATTGGAGAGGGTGCAGGCTGGGCTGAGGGACACTCCCGCACAAATTTTGTGCACCTGACTTTCATTCATTCATTAGGAATATATTTAATGAGCCTCTGCTATAAGCCAGGCATTGGTCTTGGCAGTGGAATTAATGGTAAAAGAGTTCTTGCCTGTATGGAGCTTATATTCTAAAAGGTAGAGAGAGCCAACTAAGTAGAGAAACACTTCACCAAGATGACTTCAAATAATGGTAAGTACTTGGAAGAAAATCAATCAGGACCGTACTTTAAGTGATTGGGGGTTAGGTCTTCTTTGGATTATTGGGAGCCAGGGAAGTCCTGGCTGAGAAATTGACACCTGTGAATACAAAGGGCAAGAGGAAAGGACCTAGGGAATCAGTGTCCCTAAGCAGAAAATTCTAAAGCCTCGAAAGAAGGAAAGAGTTTGCTTATTTGGAAAAGAAGGAAAGCTGATGAGGATAAATAAAGCACAGGAGGGAGAGAGAGAGAAGGGGAGGTGTCATGGGAAGCCTCGGTCATAGTAAAGGTTGGGGAGGGTTAGCAGGTGAATGAGACATCTGATTTGCAATTTGAAGGTCATTCTGGCTACTGTGTGGAGAACAGCCATGAAGGGAGTAAAGAATAGAAGCAGGAGATGCATTGGGAAGTTATTTTAATTCAGAGAAGATACAGCATGGCTTGGATTGAGTTACGGAATGTAGACTGGGTGTTACAGGGCCTATAACATATATGCCCCAAAAGGGCAGATTGGGAAGGAGTAGAGTTAAGACTTATTCATTTGAGGAGAGATGAGAAATGAACCAAGGACAACTATAACGTTTTTGGCTTAAGCAATTGGGCAGGTGAGATACCATTTCTGAGATGAAGAACTTTAAGGAAGAAGAAGATTATGCATTGAGGAAAACTTTCAGAGCCACATGGCCAACATCAAGTGTGGATTTTATCCATTTCTTCAAATACTATGTGATTACTTGAGAACTGAGAAAACCTGCCACTTCCTTCATCTATCTAAAATACCATTTACCTCCTAGCTCATGCCTAATATTTATGCAAAACCTGGAATCGTTGTGCTTAACATATATCTACAAACCCATATCTGCAATTGTGAGTTCCATTAGCTTAGAAAATTAAAAATTTGGGTAACTAATTTGGTGGCAAAACTCATCTCACCTGATCTCATTTGGTGGCAAAGTCCAGCTTGAATTTAAGTAAGGGCATCCCTCTTAGTATTATAATTCATATATTTTCATGCAGAAATATTTATGTGTTTGGTCACAATGTTCTGTTCTAGACCCTACTGGGGTTACATAGTATAAAGATGATATAATATTTACAAAGTAAAAATAAAATTAATCTTGAAACACCTCTGTCCTAAGTCTTAGAGAAGAGATTATAAAGCTAAACTTAAAATTGAACAGTACTTTATTGTGTGTTTTACTACTTGTTTTTTTTTCTTTAATTCTAAACTGTATATTCCCCACATGTTGACTTTTCTGAAATTGTGATATATCTTCCAATTGATGGAAACTCAAAGTGGACACTGACCAGATGACAGTGATGATGTGCTCTTGTGTGTATGTACCCAACCTGGCTGTTATTTCTGGCTGCATGACAAGAAAACTAAAACCCTCAAAATCTCAATTATACTCTATAGGGACCTTAATAGGATAGTGTCTCAGTCCATTTGGGCTGCTATAACAAAAATATCATAGTCTGGGTGGCTTATAAACAACATAAACTTATTTCTCACAGTTTAGAGGCTGGGAAGTCCAACATCATGGCACAGGCAGAATCGAAGTCTGGTGGAGACCCGATTCCTGTTTCAGACAGCCCTCTTCCTGCTGTGTCTACACCTGGTGGAAGGAACCTGTATGGGGCTCCACCCTCATGACCCAGTCACCTCCCAAAGGCCCCACCTCTTAGTACCAATACTTTTGGAATTAGGTTACAATATATAAGTTTTAGGGGCACAACCATTCAATCTATAGCAGAAGGGTTTGATTGTTATCTTGATTGTCAGCGTAAGTTTAAGAAAGCACCAGCAGCATCAAAACCTGTAGAACGTCAGAGGCTTGTAAGAAAATGCCAAAGACAATATTTGGACATATTTTTAGCAGCATCACCAATGCTCTAGATAGCACAGAGAACGATATTTTATGGGAAGACAGAGTTATCAATGACTGTCGGAAAGTGATCCAAATGAATAAGATCCTCACCCAGCTGCATGACTCAGTGGTTGAGCAACGACCTATGTGCAGGTTGTGGGCTGGATCCCCAGCGGGGGATGTGCAGGAAGCAGCCAATCAATGATTCGCTCTCATCATTGATGTTTCTATCGCTCTTTCCCCTTATCATTGATGTTTCTATCTCTTTTCCTCTCCCGTCCTCTCTGAAATCAATAAAAAATATTAAAAAATACACAAAAAAACAAAACAAAACAGTAAGATCCTTTGAAGTTTTGGGATTCCTTTACCAATTTTTTTTACTCTATTTTCTTTTTTTATGAGCACAAGAGAGTGAGATATAAATAGCATTGTGTGCATATGTAAACTTAACTTTTTTCAACAAGTATACAATAAAAATTCTAAGTTATAAGAAAGGACTGTCAGTTTAATTGTCGGATCAAAAAAAATAGCTGTACAGGAACCAGTAGTGCATCTGGTAATGACTTAAGTTTAACAAAATGCCATTCACCTTTATAGACAGAAGCTAAAAGGAGTTAGGGGTGGGGAGGGTGACTATGCAAAAGGCAAAAATTTCTTCTACTTTTTTTTTCTTTTCTGAACCTCGGTTTATTTCTTAATTTCCCTCTGGCCTTTTCCTGGTGCTCTGCTGCTAATGTTTAAATGGAGTATCCACTTCATTAATTTCCAGCATTTTCTAGCACATAAACCTCTAAGGACAGGTCAAAGACTGAACTTCTGGGCACAAGTAAATTAAGTAGATGTTTTTCCTATGATAGCATATGCCTAGAAAGGTTAGGCTTTGTTTTCATGAGTTCTTACCTAATGCAAAATAAACTTTGAATTTATATTTCTTGTCCTTTTCAGTCTAGAAGGTTTTTCTGTTGTAATTCCCATTATTAAAAGAAGAGTATGAGGCCATATGTAAAGATTTTTAATGTGCAGATTGATTTAACTACAAGTTGTCAAAAAAAAACCCACCCACATTACAATGAAAATCTTGTCAAATTTTCAGTTTTTAGCTACAGCACATTAAGTAGGACAATTTCATTTTATATTTAATTTTCCTTGAATGTCACAGTGACTAAGACATTGGTTTTCAGATTCTTTTAATTTTGCTTCTATAATCTCAATAAAACTATTCCACTGAGGCAAGTTCAAATGTGCTAACATGATTAATAGGAACACAAAAATTCCAAAAGTATTGGAAAGTAAAATGTCTTTGTTGATGTTTTCTGTAAACGTTTTTGACATAGCCAGAAAGTATATTTTTAAATAAACTTACTCCAGTCTAAAGGTTAAGTGAATGAGCTAAGAGGCACAGTACCTGGGTATGAATTCCAACTGCCACTTTTCAATTGATTTTAGCAATGTACTCATTTTCAATGTTCCAGGGTTTTCTCATGTGTAAAATAGATGTTTCTAAGATTAAATTAGTATTTTATAGGGGTTTTAGGAAGATTAAGTTGAGTTCATACATGTAAGCCACTTAAAAAAATACCTGTTAGGGAGGAACCAAGATGGCGGCATAGGTTAACGCCGGAGATTGCTGCTTCGAACAACCAATTCAAATTACGCCTGAAACACGGAACGGACACCATCCAGAACCACAGGAGGGCTGGCTGAGTGGAAATTCTACAACTAGGAGTAAAGAGAATATCATACCCAGACTCAGAGGAGGCGCAGTGCTAAAGTGAAATTCTCAGGTGCGGAGTACGCGCGGAGCGGGCTGGCGGCGCGGAGGGCGCGGTTGTTGTTTACAATCGGGAGGGAGCTTCAGACTCTGAGCTCCAGATCCGGGCGAGTCTCTAGGGACTCAGACTCAAACGGGAGAAGCGGGACTGTCTGGCCTCGGTCAGAATTCGAGGGCAGCTTTCTCTCCGAGGTTTGCAGCAGTTGCTGGTACTCTGTGAGACAGAGTCCCTAGGGAGGGAACTGCGAGCAGCCCTGTTGATCCCCAGGGACCCGCCCCGCCCAAGCCCTGCGCAGAGCCATTTGCCGATAGCCTCAGGCAAATGCTAGATTAGCACCGCCCTAGAGATCCAGCACAGAGGTATCCTTAAAGGTATCCTTTAAGAAGTTCTCCCACTGAAGACACAGCTGATTCTCACTGCCAGTTGGCCGGGAGGTCAATTCCTCCCAGTGATCCTACAGCAACCAAGGCATAGCTACAACAAGAGTGTGCACAAAGCCCACAAGGGGGTGCACCAAGAGTGTCCACCTCAGGTAACTGGGGAGGCTGAGCCACTGGGCCCTACAGGACACCTAGCACACAAAACCACTCTACCAAC
>NW_006294998.1:1684225-1690085 GCF_000327345.1 Myotis davidii | reverse complement strand
TTATTCCCATGTTCAGTGATAAGAACTGTTAGTAGCTGTTACATTACCTATGTTTGCTAATCTTTTAATTAACATTAAGAAGCTCAAATCCTCTGGTATTTTTTTTTTAAGCGTTGTCCTTTTACTTCTTTCTTTTCCCCTCCAAAATAGCAAGCTGTGACACCTTGTCAGGCATGCATGCTCCACCAGTCCTGGAAGTGGGACCTCCTTTCTCTGCTGCCCCTGCTTATGCTTAATTAAGGCAAGAGCCACCCACAAAAAAAAAAAAAAAAAAAAAGTACCTGGTAGGTAATTAATAATCAACAGAATGTTTATTGTTATTAATCTCTAAAAGCTTTCATGTATTATTCTTCCTAACAGTGGCAGATATTTTTCAAAATTCTTTCCCTTGTTTCTTTAAAAACTCTACTACATTACCACATTTTTTTCCCCCCAGATCAACTGATTTTTAAATTTTCTCCCCAGTGTAGCTCGGTTCTTTCTTATATAAAGCAACTTAGATTTTTATAGGCAGAATTCTCAACCCATTATTCCAGTTAGCCCAATGACAGTCTGGAGTCCAGCAAAAGTCTGGAGCAGGTAAAGCATCTTTCTAAGAAACAGAAGTGGTAGGGAGCTGAGGTTGGGAGGTTATTGTGTTCATTGTGGGAGTGTTTTCAATTCAATTAGTAAGTGTTATATAAATGTATAAAATAGAACATGAAGTCATTCAGCCTCTCATCCAACGATTGAAAATATATGCTGACAGATATTTTTAACAATTAATGGGATGAAATTCAATGAGTCAAGTCTGGACTGGAAGACAGAGTGTTTTATTGATTTCTCATGGAGCCTGCCAAAGTACTATTCTTCTTTCTGAGTGCAGTTGGGTAACACATTTAGAAATGACCTAGAGGAACATTTTGAAGGTTCACTGTCCAGAAATAAATGTTAGTACTTTAAGAAGATGACAAAAATATATACAGTATGTATTTTAGTAACATATTAGGCCCAAATACAATGGTATGCTGGTAAATGTTTAGCAGCTGTGTCCCCCGCCCTCCTCACCCCAAAGAGCATCAACCTCACTTTGCTGCATTTTCTGGTTTCCATGGTATAAATACTTCTAATTTCAAGGTACCAGTGTAACACTGCTGAGAAGAGTTAGGAAGAGATATTAGTAGAACATCATTATAGGTATTTCCACCATAAATACAGGGTGTCCCCCCAAAATGTAAACACACTTTAACAGCTGAGAGCTCAATTTTGAAAATGGAGTGTATATTTTTGGAGTGTATTTTAATAAACACTGCCTTTATAATTATTCAAAGTGTGTATATACATTTTTTGGACACCATACATATAACAAATATAAATAGCCTCAAGGACATAGATAATAAGACATAAAAGGCATTAAAATAATTAGGAAGAGATGAGTTTTTAGTATTTACTGCCTTTGATTTTAATGAAATTTATTTAATTTTAAGTTTATATAATTTATTTTTTGATAATGGCTGTGCTTAGTGACTGACTTTCAAACTTCCTGAAAATTTAAGAATGGACTCTTATGAGCTTATATGTCCTGGCTCTAGCATATTACTCTGTATATATGCTATCTGATATTGTTTGTTATAACATAGGTAAAAAATAGTGAAGCTTAAACTCATATGATGTCTGCCTTCCCTCTCTCCTTTCCTTCCTTTCTTCTTTCTTTCCTTCCTTCCTTCCTTTCTTCCTTCCTTCCTTCCTTCCTCTGTCCCTTCCTTCCATACTTTTCTTCCTTCTTTTTGTTCTTGGTGGTTTGCTACACACATCAAGGACTTGAATGGGCAGAAGTCAGTTTGGACAAATAATAAAAGTTATCATTTATGGTGTTGACATGGGGAAGGAAATAAGGTTACATTTCATTAGGATTTTATAATATACACTTTCATTATATTTTTTGACATATTTACATATCCACCTATATACCTAGAAACAGTAGATCTATATTTGTTTCTATGAAAACCAGGTTGAATGCTTTGGAAAGACTCTAAAGATGAGTCACTGAAAAAGGGTTTCTAGTCTGACCAATAACTGTGAAAAAACTCAAATAAGGAATATCAGTTGATGTTTTCTGTTTCTGATCATGCTGCTAGTACATTTATGTTCTTAGACCACTTTAAAAAATAAAACTGAAAATTTTAGATAATGAGTTTCTGAATGTGGAGAGTAATAGCTTGTTAACTTATAATAAAAACAAAGAACTATATATAAAGAAAGGCGAGCAAATATGTGTGTATTTATGTTAAAATAAAATTTAATTATTTCTAATGATTATTTGCTTGAACTTCTTTTTTCCCCATTACCTAAAAAAAACTATTGCTCCATTTTTCCAAAAATTATGTACACTAAATTTTAAGTGAAATGGAGTAGGAATGTTGTAAGCCAAACCAGATCATTAATAGCCTTAGATGTGTCTCTCCATACAATTAAATTTGACTGACTTCAAGAGAAAAAAAGAATGAATATAGTTAGTTCACCTCTTTTGCTGAAATTATTACACAATTTACTTATTTTAGAAGCTAATTGCTAATTTGTAACAGTTTTTGTTCACATTTTGTTATAGGATCTATGCATAATATGTACGGCTAAGAAAAAAAATAAAAATTTTCTTCCAAAAGTCACTGTCTTGAATGTGATTTTTACAGATGACTTTGAGTTTTCTTTGATAATCTTAATGATTATTCAGATTTTTAAAAAAATTAATATTAAATATATTAGTTATACATTTTAAAGCATATTTCTTTTTTAGCATAATGAATGAATTTATATAGTTATAAACTAGAATTCAGTAATACTTTAAAGAGATCTTTAATTAACGATTGGTGCTCATTGAAATATTAACAGTAAATATTTTAACTAAATTCTTATTTGATGTAGTCAAATGTACTTTTTAAGTAATTTAATTTTATGACTGACCAACTTTCAAGTACGCATGTAATCAAGTAATACTTTTACTTATTAAACTTATTAAAATGGTATTTGTAAGTTCCATTAAATGTCCAATACTTTTCATTAGCATTTCATTTTCACTTTTCAACTTTAAATCAGGAGTTGAAATCAATTATTCAATGACACATATTAAATTGAAGTTACAAGGTTGTTTTAATAGCACAAATTCTCTTGAACATTACATATCATAAAAACTAAAAGCCCAGATATCCTAATATAAAAATATTAACACCATATGCTTGATTTTCTTAGGCCTTTCTGTACTTAATTTTATATCTTCCTTAGGTTTAATGAATCTTATTTGTTAAATAAATAATTGTATCATCTCAAGCAGTTTGGGGGATATTGTCTCAACTGGTTGTGACTGCATAATAACCAGACACCTTTGACAGAATATTCATTATACAATCTTGCTTGACAATGATGGGAAATCCTAGGTTGAATTTATAATTTCTTGTATTTAAAGGCATAACCCTAGTAGCCCTAGAAGTCTATTTTCCAAGGCTACTCATGGAAATCTGAAATTCTCACCCATGATACTATATTATCTGATTGGACTCTGCATTTTTTTAAATATTTTTTATTGATTTTTTACAGAGAGGAAGGGAGAGAGATAGACAGATAGAAACATCGATGAGAGAGAAACATCGATCAGCTGCCTCCTGCACATCCCCCACTGGGGATGTGCCGCAACCCAGGTACATGCCCTTGACCGGAATTGAACCCGGGACCCCTCAGTCCGCAGGCCGACGCTCTATCCACTGAGCCAAACCGGTTTCGGCGGGACTCTGCATTTTTTAGCTCTTCATATTTAAATATCCTCCTTTGTAAGTTATAGAAATCTTCAAAATCTAGGGGATTCTACATTCATTTCACATTCTTTTTATCTCTTTGGGGTCATATAACTTTTACAAATATAAAATTGAATATATCTCATGGCTTTATCTACTTGGCCCAATCGTCAAACATCTTTCTATGGTTAGAAAAGCATTTGGGGCTTTCCGTTAGCTTAAACATGATCAGAGTGGTGATTTTATGATTTTACCACCAAAAGAACAGAGTAGTTGCATGCTGAAGGGAATTCATCAGCGCTATTTGTTCAGTCCTCTTTTTCTGATTCTGTAAATATTCTATCAAACAAAGTGTCTTCTCTATGAACTTAGATACTATGCCTATGGAGTGAGAATATGGACAGCCTTATTAAATTTTAAACTTCTCTAACTGTAACCACCAGATTGAACAATAATCTCCCTTACACTCTCAGCCCCCTGGATCTCTTAGAAAAAATTAGCATCATTGATTTCTTACGAAAATATATGGAACATTAACACAGTGAACACATCGATCAAAGATGTTTCAGCCGCAAGCTGAGGTAAAAGCATAAGATGCCTACGGGATGGGTTATGACATGAAACCGTGGGCAGAGAGGACATGGGGAGTGAAGGGGAGGAGAGACAAGTCAGGGAATGCTATATAATGTATTATTATTTCAATCCCTCCTTTCTGCATTTTGATAGAAAATGATTTGCAAATTATATGTCCTTTTACTGCATATTGCTAGAAAATTTACTATACAAATTATAAATCAAATGGCAATCATAATTGCTCAAAATATAGTCATAAATCTTAAAAATGTTCTTCTGGGGTGAGATTTGGTGTAGGCTAGTCATAATATGAGGCAAGAAGGTGGTGGGTCTTACCGGTAAATCTGCTCAAAAAAGTCATTTCAGAAACTCTATCAGCCTACTGAATTTTTTGCTTTATCTAGATCTCAAGAATTACACTACTCTTCCCTGCTACATAAATTGCCCAATCTATTGCTCAACCTCTTGAAAGTATTTTCCAACTAAACTGTGTTTTGTCATGAGGAGAACTTTTATATCTTTGACCATGAAAGATGAAACTGAGCATTTTTTAAATGCTCACCTGAGGATATGTTTTTTTAAAAAAGTTATTTTAGAGAGAAGGAGAGAAAGAGAGAGAAGCATTAATATGAGAGAGAAACATTGATTGCCCTCCACCCTCCACATGCACCCCGACAGGGGTTGGAACCTGCAAGCTGGGTATACGCCCTTACTGGGAATCCAGCCCGCAACCGTTTTGGTGTATGGGATGATACTCCAACCAACCAAGCCACCTGGCCAGGGAAAAACTGAACAATTTAAGTCAAAAGCTTTTGACATTTGCTTTCAGGAAAGGGTTTGAATTATCATAATTCAAATTATTCTTTGCTAAATAGTTTTGCTTGAAACAAGCTTCAAAAATACGAAAATCAATAACAATTAGCTTCGAGGAACATATGACTTTTTAAACCAGTATTTTCACTTAAAAATGTTTTTATTGATTTCAGAGAGGAAGGGAGAGGGAGAGAGAGATAGAAACACCAATGAGAGAGAATCATTGATTGGCTGCCTCCTGCATGCCACCCACAGCGGATGGAACCTGCAACCCTGGGCATGTGCCCTAACCAGGAATCAAACTGTGACCTCCTGGTTCATAGGTCGATGTTCAACCACTGAGCTATGCCAGTTGGGCCAGTATTTTTTCACTTTATAGTTGTCTTTGTTGTTAACATCTGTGTTAACATCATCTACTCATCTGATGGATGGGTCACAGCTGTAGTTACTAGCTGAGAAAAGAGGACGGTCGCCAGTGGTCGGCAAGCTGTGGCTTGGCAACCGCGGCTCGCGAGCCACACACGGCTCTTTGCCTCCTTGAGTGTGGCTCTTCCACAAAATACCGACTTCTCACATGGGCCACGAAGTTTCAATCACACTGTTCGTGCGCGCCCCCACGTGATATTTTGTGGAAGAACCACACTGATTCTATCTAGACCAGTGGTTCTCAACCTTGGTTGCACATTAGAATCACCTGGGAATCTTTTTTA
>NW_006294998.1:1676339-1684212 GCF_000327345.1 Myotis davidii | reverse complement strand
CTTTTTTAAATCCTGATTTCTGGGCCTCATCCTCCAGAAATTCTGTTTCTTTGTTATGGGGTGGGGCCACAGCATTAGTAACAAAGAAACAGAATTTCCGGAGGATGAGACCCAGAAATCAGGATTTTAAAAAGATTCCCAGGTGATTCTAATGTGCAACCAAGGTTGAGAACCACTGATCTAGACTGAATATAGGTTTCCTTGTACAAAGAGAGTGAAATGCTAAGTGAACATGAGATCATTATTGATGTCTGATGACTAGAAAATTCACACCACCAAAAGGTCTCATTGATCAGCCTGAAACAGATGCAGGGCTTAAGACAAAAGCACAAACAGAAGATAAAAGCACAATTGTGTGTGGTATATATGTGTAGAAATTGTTGTATTTTATGTTGAAAACAGCTAAAAGTCAGGTGAAACTATTACATTAAAATTACTTCGACACTACCTTAAAAACAACAGCTTTCCATGAATAAGCAAGCAAAATATTTTCTGAGTAATTTCTCCTCTTCCCGTCCTAAGCTAATACCACTCTAAACTGATATTGCCCCTTTATTTAATAGTTCAGTCAATGGATATATTTATAGTTATTCATATTGCAGGCCACTCTTAATGATGATCTATGTATCCAACACTTTATATAGGCTTTCTAAGGATCACAGAATTATTTGAGAAAAATTGATAATTAGGAGAGATCTGCGTTATCAAAGTGAAACATTGATCAAAATATAAAAATAACTATGACAATTAAGGATAAGAAAAGAAAGAGAGGAGAATACTTTTACCATAATTCAAATTTCAGGCAAAAGGAATAGTCAAGGAATAGTCATTTGTGGAATTACCTGAAAAATTATTTTTATAAATTAATTCATTCTGTTAGTTTAGGCTTTGGTTTTATTGATAGTTTACATTATTTTCGTATAAATTTTGATCAAATCCAATATATTTGTATTTTAGTAAAAGCAACTTTTGGTGAAAGGAAGCCTTATATTTTATTGTTTTCACTTTTTTTAACTTAACTTTTCTTTTGGGTTATCACTGAATCCAGTTGTCTGTTGTGGCTTGAATTCATGCAGTGAAGACTTAACTGTGCAGCTCTACTCAGGTGTGAGATTAATAATGGAACTGGGTTTGTTGTGTGGCCTCTGATTTGCTTCCCACAATTCAAGGAGGGGTCAGAATTATGACTACTGTTAACATTTCTTTATCATGGATTTGTGCACCAATCAAATTTGCTCAGAGCTTGGATCATTAGAAGTAATAATTTAGGTTGTTCTTCATTTTGAAATTAAGAAGACACATTGATCTCACCTTGTCAAATCATTTCAAAACACTGACTGACTTTAACAGGTCCAACTTGATAGCCCTGTGCATCAGATGTGATGGTGACAAAAGAAGTCTACAGCTGGGAAACAAATGAGCCATTAAAAGACAGTGACTAGGATGAAAATCATATCCCCAACTTTCCAAAAAAAATTTTCCCATTTCCCATGAAACATAAGCTAACATCCAATTTTCTGTGACTCATTTACTGCACTAGAACACTTACTAGTGGATTCAGCGCTGAAGGCAGGTCAGTGACATTGATAGTAAACACATGAGAGCAACCATAAATAACCTTTTGTGTTAAAAATAGAGCCTTTTTATTTGAATATTATGTAAGAAACTAGAGGCCTGGTGCATGAAATTCATGCATGGGGAGTGTCTCTCAGCCTGGTCTGAATTCTCTCACAATCTGGGACCACTCGGGGGATGTCCGACTGCCACGGGATTGGGCCTAAACCAGCAGTCAGACATCCCTCTCACAATCCGGGACCACTGGCTATTAACTGATGGCCTGCCTGCCTCATCGCCCCTAACCACTTGTCTGTCTGTCTGATTGCCCCTAACCACTCACCTGGCTGCTCCTAACCACTCTGCCTGGTGCCTGATCATCACTAACTGCCTCTGCCTGCCTGCCTGATTGTCCCTAACTGCCTCTGCCTCATCCACTGCTGCTGTGGCTTCATCTGGAAGGCTGTCCAGAATGATGTCTGGAAGATCGTAAGGCTGTCTGGTCTAATTAGCATATTACACTTTTATTATTATAGATGTCTAAAGTCTGTTGAGAATAGTATACAACATCTGAATCAACTTAATGGGAGTAACATCATTTCAAAAAAATGTTTTTGTCTATCTGACTTGTTTTACTTAAAAAAAAAATCCTCTCACTTGTGGTATCCTTTGAAGTAGAGAAATGCAGCTCAACAAGTCTACTTACCACAATTGCAGTGGGTTTTTATTGTTGTTGATTTTGTTTTAGCTTATGTTTCCCCAGTGAGAGCTATTTCAGTAGGTTTTACTATTAAATCAGGTCAATGCAGAGCTTTTCCTCTAGTGAGAGAGAAACATTTTGATTGAAGATCTCTTTCAACCTTGAAAGGAGCAGTTAAATGTTACCCCCACCAATGGCTTTATTGTCTGTGTTGCCTTGAACTGTGTTTCAAACAATAGGGCCTCTGCTCTACTTTTAAATCTAGTACTTTCTAGCGTGTGCTGCTTTTGTTTCTCCTGCAAGGAAGAGTGCCAAAAGCAATTTTTAAAGTAATCTCATATCCTTGTTTTTGGAGGGAAAAAGTAAATACATAAATATAAAACTAACCGTAAGCATTATCATTATTATTTAACCTTCTGAGAAACATTTCAGTTAGAAAAAAATAATCTTTTTTCTTGCGGGGGACGGGGAGCTTGACACCTCATTTTTACCTTTATACAGAATTCAGTTGAGTAAAGGCACCGTGATTTTATAATTGATGAAGGGGACATGATCTGTAAGATATGAATGTTAGGTAAATCTGTATTCTCTGCTTCCCAAACTGGTTTTCATTGAATGTGTTCATGCTAGCAATAGCAGCACAAAACTCCCTTTCCCTCCCCAACCTCATTAATCTCTCCTGAATGCAGTCACCTGAGATTCTATCATTGGAGACTTTAATTCTGCCTTTAATGTTTTCAATGTCACCATAATTTCTCAAATTTTTGTTGAGAAGAAAATTCCTCAGGGAAAGTTAATATTTTAAATGTTATCAGTCATTTTTACTTCCATCAAAAATAACTTTGGATCCATTCTTGAGATTTGATGTTAATCAAGGAGAAAAAATCATCCCAGTGGAGACTGGGAAAGACAGGTCTATGACTTAGCATACGTCATTGTATTTCATTAGCAATGTTAATTGATTGCAGCCAGGAATCTTAAGGCTTTCTATATAATTGGCATATAGCTTGAATGTTTACATGGAGAAAAGGTTTCCTCTTGCCCAGATTGCAGACTAGTCTTAACATTTAGAGTACGGTAGCATGATGTTTCTTAATTAAAAGCTATCTGGGTGGCACTAAAACAGAAACTTCAAATTATTAATACTTGGTATTATTTTTCAGTCACTTATGTCTCCTAGTCGGGTAGCGATGAATCTTCCATTTCCACCAGAAGATCCTATGAAGACGATGCCTGTTCCATACAGCTGATCCTAATTGGAAAGATCTAAGAAGGTCTGCCTAGGGCAGAATCAGAACAATTGATAGCACTAGTCATGACCTATCTCTTTCTCTCTCTTTGGTGACTTGTTTTCTCTCTTTCTTTTTTTTATTTTTAATTAAATGTATTGGGGTGACATTAGTTAATGATTATACAGGTTTCATGAGTATATTTATATGATACCTGATCTGTATATTGCATTGTGTTCTTACCACCTAACTTCAAATCATCTCTGTCACCATATATTTGACCCACTTTACCCTTTACTATCTTCCCACCCTCCCCCTTACCTCTAATCATGGCATTTCTAATTCTTGTGGTACTGTCAGCAGCGAGTTGGACTGAACCTTGGTTCAGCAACCTTGGTACTTGAGTTTGGCTTTAAAGAATTCAGAGCCAAGGAACTCAAATTATAAGGAGAAGTTTATTTAGAAAGTTACAAAGGTAGTAGAAAGGTCCTTGGAGCTTAGGAGAAAGAGGGGGAGAGAAACAAACTTTGAGAGACAGAAGAGGGAGGAGAGACTCTGATCTGCTCCAGAAAAAGAGAGAGAGCACGAGCTGGGTCCTCAGTTCTGAGATCTCAGGGGAGGATCTCAATAGAATATTCATCCGCTTTATAGGTGTGCCCCCTCCTAGTTTCCATTGATTGGTTGGCACCGGGGGTGGGGGGTCATAGGTCAATGCATCTGGTCCTAAAGTCACTCCATCTGATTATGCTGCTTCTCTGGGCCTGGAGCTGAAACACAGCTGAAGTCTAGATGTCACATTCCAGGGGTTAATACCTAAGAAAATGGTCATGCAAGGTCTTGTAGTTCCACCCATTGCTAGGTACCTGGAGCCCTCCACTCTGGTAACCCTCTGCACCTGGCCTATCATTCCTATTCTGCTCATGCCTATCTAACTACCCACTACAGCACTTGGATCTTTTTTCTAACTTCTCTTTTCTTCCTGGTTGAAATCATGCATTTTCATTTCTTTAAATACTATATTGTACTGATGATTTTTAAACGAATATCTCAGCCAAGACATCTCCTCTCATCTCCAAATTCATATACAGGCATGTCTAGTTGGCCATCTAGTAGGCATCTTCACATGAACACACCTAAAAGAAGACCCCGGATTCATACTTCCACTCAAACTTGGTATTCTCTCCCTTTTGTGGGTTTCCCATCTTAGTAAATGCATTAACTTTTACCTAGTTTCTCAAGCCAGGAAGCTAAAAGTCAGCCCTGGTTCATTACTTTGCTGAGTCCCATCTCTACCATCTAATCTTTTAGTAAATGCTGTTGGATCAAAGAGCTCCACTTTTCATTGTCTTCACTACAATTGCCCAAATTGAGGCTGTCATAATCCCACATCAGAGATGTTTCTATGGGCTTGCAACTGACCTTCCCACTTCCACTATTTTGTGTGTTTTTTTGTTTTGTTTTGTTTTTCTTTTAAGCTAAATTAGATAATGACCCCTGCTGTTCTTGGAATAGGTGTTGCCTTTGGAATACAACCCTCATTCTGGTTTCAAGACCTGCATTATCTTGCCACTGCCTCTATCTCCAACTTCATCTTCTGCCAAACTCCTCTCACTCACTAGTCCAACTTCACTGGCTTTTGTTTTCAGTTCCTTGGACACACTAAGAACAATTTCACTTTGGGAACTTGGCACATGCTCACTTTGTTGGGAAATATTTCTTTCCACTTTTTGAATGGTTGTTCTTTTTTTCCTCACCTTTTAAATCCAAGAATATATGTTATCTATACGCAGAAGTCCTGACTGACCACCCCATCCTTATCCACTTATTACATCTACCTAAGCATAATATTTATTTCCTCCACTATGCTTTCCCCTAGGCAAAAAACCACAGAAATTCACAGAAGACATTTGTTTTTTTTTTTTCTTAATCCTCACCTGAGGATATTTTCCCATTAATTTTTCATTTATTTTATTTTTTTTTGGAGAGAATGGAAGGGAGAGAGAGAGACAGAGAGATAGAAACATCGATGTGTGAGAGACACATTGATTGGTTGTCTCCACATACAACCCGACGCATGTCTTATTCATTACCATCAAACAGTGTTCATCATGCTGTCTGGCACTTGACTAATATTTGAGTATTGAATGAAATGAATGACAGATCATCTTGATTTTTGAGTGGCTGCAACTATCCTGAAGCCTGTCTGCTGGCCTCTTTTTATTTTTTAGATCTTCTGCTATTTCTCATTTATTTTCCCTGTTGCTTGCTGAACATCTTCCTTTTTGGTTTCCATGCATTATCTTGGACTTTCGTTCTCCAGTTTTGAATCTATAGTGTTCATCTGATCAGTCCATTTACACTTACTGCGAACACTTTAAATGAAAGGCGGTCTATTGGACACTGCAGGGCACAGAACTATGAGAAAACAATAGAGTACTCTTATACCTCTGGCACATTTTTGGAAATAGGCATTAGGCAGAGAGCAAGGGAGGAAAGGTAAGCAAACAAGCAACAAATACATTCAAATAATATAAGGGCACAGGGCATACAAAGAACTACAGGGATTTTGAAATGCCTGCCCACATTCATTGTTGCTGACATAGTATATAGTCCAAATCCTAGATTTTATGGATTCTGGGACCCAGCTTCATGGTTTTCTATGCTCTAGAACTGAATATAATAATCTTTTTTTGTTACTTGCATACATCTTTATATATCCACAAACTTTCTCAAGAATTCTAGCTCATTTGTTCAACTGGCAGTTACTTTGATGAAAAATAAAAGATCTAGAGAAGTTTGTTTTATAATTTCAATGACAGATAATGGAAAAGTCAACTGATTACTGTATATTATTAAATATGCTACAACAATGTGATGTCATCTGAAGATATACACTTGATAGTCATCCATATCAACAGCAACAATATAATTTTTCATTAAATTATTCCACCCCACCCTCTTCCAAGTAAAATTTAATTAAGATTTTGGAGTCCTCCAGTGAACTAACTGCTCTTAAAAATACAAAAAAAAGAAAAAGAAAAAAAGTTCAACCAAAATGTTAATAGTAGGAATGTTAAACCAAAACGATTTCTCTAACACAGTTAATACCTTTTCTTTTTCCTTTTTTAAAAGGAGAAAAGCTCAGTATTATTGTAATTCATTATCAGTTCACATATTCTCTTTGATTATTCAAATAGAATCTGCAAGAAAACCAGCTAGAAACCTTGGATCCAAATTCAAACCTTGGGACAGTGGTTATCTAAGACTAGTGGAAGTTTAATTGCATAGCAACCCTATTCCAGCAAAAAACAAAAGAACATACCAACAAAAACAAGGCAGAAAAACTCAAAGAATAAATTCTAAGCAATTGAATTCTGCAGTATCAATTTAGTTTAATAATAATAAAAAAAATGTTTTAAACCTATCCAGGTAGAAACAAAACTCTTCTGATAACTAACAAAAAATTAATGGCTAGTATCTTGCGTCCAGTCGATTTAAAACTGTTAGGAAGAGAAATGTTTATTTAGCCAGCCATCAGACATATATTAAATACATGGAAGTTGCATAAGAATGGTGTTTGAGATCAACTCTCAAAGCAATTTATCAGCACAAGTATATCGATATTTTGTTATTCAATTCACATATTTGGTAGAATTAGCATCCACTTGAAAATGGAACTCAGATGAGATGGTATTGGCTTAAGAGACATAAAAAAGAAATTTTATAATTTATCAAAAAATATTATAAACAAAAGCTTTACAGAACAAACTCAGTTCCCTACCACCAAGGAATTTAGACTCTTTTTCAGAAAGTTGTGAATGAGTGACTGGTATCCATTTTCATTCATAGACTCTTTTATAAATTTTGGCCCAGTGCACAAAATTTGTGCATAGTAAAAGGGAATTAATTAGAGGAAATATTTTAATATTGCTATGTGCCCTTTATAATAGAAGTGTCAGAGATTAAAGAAAATTAGTAAAATGTATGTGAAAATCTCCCTCCTGTCAGAGTATGGGGCATGCTGTGGGACCCAGAGTCAAGTCCCCGCCCACCCGTGTGTATCTTCAAATCACGTGAGACCCAGACCCGGCCTGCCCCACCCCCATCAAGCCCTGCAGGGCGGGGGGTGCAGCCTCAGGTCCCCTGACCCAGCGCTGGGTGGAGGGCATGGCCTCAGGTCCCTCGACCCTGGTATGATGGTGTGATGGTGTGATGGCATGAAGACCAGTTGCATATTAGCTCTTTATTATATAGGACTAGAGGCCGGTGCACAAAAATTTGTGCACTCGGGGGAGAAGGGGGATTCTTCAGCTGGGCCTGTGCCCTCTCGCAGTCTGGGACCCCCAGGGGATGACCACCTGCTGGCTTAGGCCCGCTCCCCAGGGGATTG
>NW_006294998.1:1670052-1675908 GCF_000327345.1 Myotis davidii | reverse complement strand
GCAAGCACAGAGCCTAGCAGCAGCAGGCAGGGAACCTTGGCTTCCTCCATCACTGGAGCAAGGAAGCCTCCTGTTCACTTCAGCTGCCTGGCTGCTGGCCGCCATCTTGGTTGGCAGTTAATTTGCATATCACCCTGATTAGCCAATGGGAAGCATGTCAGAGGTATGGTTAATAACCATGTTTGTCTATTATTAGATAGGATTCCACAGGCAGCCTTAAATATAGTCACATCTCTATTTTGATACTCCTTTTTTCTGCTCTAGGTTCTATGTTGTACATGAGGATATCAACTAATTAGATAATATACGTGGTGGTATTGTGATAAACAAAAAAATTATTTGATAATAATTACAAAGCAATCACTCCTTCTTTCCTTTTTCCCCTAAAGGTCAGTGAGTCCAAGACTGAATCAAATATAGTCCACTCTTTATCCAGGAGAAATGCTCATCAAATTTTACAGAATTACTTGAAACACAACTCATCACACTGAATACAATAACATTTTGGCCCTGGCTGTTGTGGCTCAGATTGTTGGAGTGTTGTCCCATAAACCGAGTGGCAGGTTTGATCCCCAGTCAGGGCACGTGCCTGGGTTGCGAGTTTGATCCCCAGTCAGGGTGCATTCAGGAGGCAATCCGTTAATGATTCTCTCTCTCTCTCTCTCTTTCTCTCTCTCTCTCTTCCTTCCTCTCTAAAAAATCTATAAAATCTTAAAACCCCCCACAACATTTTGATAAAACTTTTAAACTCCCAGAATAAAAGAGTGTTTGGAACTAGTGAACTTCAAAAGAGCATATTACTTTAAAAAATTTGATCATTTTGAATTTGAATGCAAAATAATGCAATTGCATTATTGTCTTAAAATGCTTATTGAGATATCTCATATATTTAATGAAGAAATTTGAGAAAGTTCAAAATTAATAAAGCCAGTTTTCTGAGATTTCAAAGGCATAAAGTCATGCTAAATGATTTATGTTATAGTATTTTGTTATGTAAAATAGCTATAAATATCATTATTACTTCACTTTCTGGATACTTTATGAGCTCATTGCAATATAATTGAGTTTGGTAGAGTGCACAGCAAAACAAACATTCTCTGTTACTATACAGCTAATCTTTGCAACAGCTGTGTTTTTACCATTCTCAGCTGCTCCAGTTAGAACAATCATCCTTTTAACAGCCTGACACCAGTCTCTTATTATATTTGAGAACAATTATTAATTTTCTTAAATGTCCCATCCCTTTAAGTGCCTTTGCACAAGTTTATTCCTCTGATGCACACTTACATGGTCTATTATAGTAATTCCCGCATTTAATCTTGAGAACCTCAAAATTATTAGGAAGTTAATTGTGCAGGGATCAGAGGGGTGTCTCACTTACAGTATAACTCTGTTAAATGACACAGTTTGCTCCAGCTTCTTGCTGACACTGCAAGGGATCGTCTAGAACAAAGAGTTCAATTACTTTCGCGGTGCTAATCATATATCATTATGTAGAGGCGTGAATCCCTAATTCCCAAGCCAGTGCCCGAAGCAGCGTGGCAGCAATAAAGGACACATTCCAAATTCCTCTGCCCACTGCAGCATGCAGGTAACAACCAGAGAATAAAATAATTGTGTCTACTTGGCTCTGCTCTTCATTAATTTGAATATTTGATGCCCACAGTGAATCATGTTCCATTAATTTTTATTCACCCACACAAGATTATTTTGTCAGAATTGATTTGAGATGCATCATTCAAGGCCAAATCTATATTGATATGTTTTTGAGAACTTTTCCTCCACAGCTTAGGGAAACTCACTTTCCGGTCTTTTTGTAACTTCTCAAGGTACAAATAAAAGTCAGTAAATAACACTGAACCCCGTCTCACAGGTAAATAATTCCTTGGAGTTAGCAAAGCCTGACTGCTCCTTCTCCCCACCCAACCTTAGACATACATATAGGTTAATGTGCAACCGAGACCGTTCTCTTGTTTAGCTTTCCCAAGGTCAGTGAAGAAATAGAATCAGAGAGAAGAATATTTTGTTTGTTTCATAGTCAGGAAAATGGCTTATATGAAATCTCAGTGTAGGGTGTAACCTCATTCATAGATGTAAAAATAACTCACCAATCACAGGTGATGGAAATAGGAAATCCATGCCTGTGTTTTATAACAAAGGGGTTCTTACATTTCTGGCATTAAAAACAGCGTCTTTGACCATTTTCTTTCCTCTCCTCCCATCCTTCTACTCCCCTATTTACTCTGTTTACCTGGGCAGGAAACTTGTTGCCTCCCTCTGCTCTAATGGCCTGCAGCCATTTGTTCCATCGTCTGCCCAGCTGTGGGGGAGGAGGCAGACACATTTCCTCCCTTCAGTCCTAAGGATGAGTAACTTCCAAACCTGGAAGAAAGTTATAATCAGATTGCCCTTTGGAAGAGAAACATGGATAGCACAGTCCTTACTGTTAAACGTTTTTGTTTGTTTGTTTGTTTGTTTTTACCAAAGCTGTTCAGGATCTTTACCTATTTTTAAAAAATGTATCTTTATTGTTGGAAGTATTATAGCTGTCTCCTTCTTTTCCCCCATTGAACCCCTCCACTCTGCACTCCCACCCCCGGCAGCCTCCCACACTATTATCTGGGTCCATGGGTTATGCATGTTTTTTGGTTAATCCCTTCCCACCTCTCCCCACCCCCATTCTCCGAGATTCATCAGTCTGTTTTGTGCTTCCATGTTTCTGGACCTATTTTGTTCCTCAGTTTATACATGTGGAAAACATGCTCAAAGTCACTAACCATCAGAGAGATGCAAATTAAAACGACAATGAGTTACCACCTCACACTTGCCAGAATGGCTGCCATCAACAAATCAACAAATGACAAGTGCTGACAAGGATATGGAGAAAAGGGAACCTAGTATACTGCTGGTGGGAATACAGACTGGTTCAGCTACTATGGAAAACAGTATGGAAGTTCCTTTAAAAATTAAATATGGAACTGCCATTTGACTCAGTGGTCCCACTTCTAGGAATATATCCTAAGAAACCGGAAACAATCAGAAAGGGTCTATGCACCCCTATGCTCACAGTAGCACTATTTACAATAGCTAAGGTCTGGAAACAGCCCAAGTGCCCATCAGTAGAGGATAAAACAACAACAACAGTGGTATGTTTAAACAATGGAACACTATGCAGCTGTACAAAAGAAAGGATCTATTACTATTTGGGACAGCATGGAGGGACCTGGAGATTATTATACTGAATGAAATAAGCCAGTCAGAGAAAGACAAATATCACATGATCTCACTTATATGTAGACCTAGAGGCAGGGGGAGGGGATACGGGAGGTTGGCCGGTGGCCCCGCCCCTGATTGGGGTGGGGAGATGATCAGGAGCAGAGCCAGCCAGGGCAGTTGGCTGGCCGGCCCCACCCCCGATTGCAGTGGGGGCACTGATTGGGGCCCCCATAGGGCTGGTTGGCCGCTGCAGTGCATGTCATAGCATCTGGTCATTCTGGTTGCTTGGCATATATATATCTAATGTCAAAATAAAATGATGAACCAAATTAACTACCTATTTATACCTGTTTTGTAGACTTCACTGTATGAGTATTGGAGATGTTCTGTAGTTTTAAGCACATCAACTTATTTACAGAAAGTAACTCCAAAAGGAGTTTTCTAATGTAATCAAGTAGTGAGGGTGGCAAGTAGTAAGTTTCAAATTATTTCATTGTTATTTGCTGTGGGAAATAATTGATATTAGGTGGGAAAAATGATTTTCCCTTTCTTCCTTTTTTCCTCCCTCCCTCTTTTTGTACTATTCCATTCTATACCTTGTTACGGCCAATGATAAACTGAGTGTGTGTGTGTGGGGGTGGGGGAGGAAGTGGTGGTGAAAGGATTAAGGAAAGACAGACAAGAGAATGATAACTGGGTCTCGGTGGGATGCTGCCTCCCTGATGAGGAGACAATGACAGCGCCCACAAGCCGTATCTTTATTTTATAGCAGATGCCAGGAGGCAAAGTAGGGGCGTGATCACGTTGTTTACAGCATTCTTGTAAGTTTCAACCTCACTCAACTACATGCACCGGAACTCTATCACAAGGCACGTGGGGCTACGTGTTTGGACCATAGGTTCAAGCTTACAACCACAGCCGTTGGCTATAATTGTGCTGGGAGGGCCCTGCCCTCCAGCTGGGACTTGCACATGGCAATGAGAGAACCCTGTCCTTTCATTAGTCCGAGGCTTGAACCTGGCCAAAACACCGTAACCGCGCCCCACACTTCCCCTTCTCCTTCCCCTTCCCCTTCCCTTCCCTTTCCTTTTTCAATAAAGGGTCCAGTCGTGTGCCCTTTGCATTCCATGTACTTAGCTCCTATACTTTATTAACCTGGTCTTCAGTTGATATTCAATTAAATTTTTTTTCTGTAACTGTTTTATAACTTGCCTGTAAATATAGCTTCAATTGTTATCTATAGTTAACATTCATTCTGTTTTTCAAAAGTTGAAACTATGACATCAGAGTTCTTTTCTATTGTTCAGTTCCTTCCATGCATAATACTGAAATTAAACGTGTACTCTGCTTCATATACTGGAAACCAGTACTTTTCATACAAATAATCATTTCTGCAGCTATAGCAGATTCTTTTTTGAGTTAGCTGGTAATCTTTTGCCGTTATTTATGTAATCCACCTTGACTACTGTGAGACACAGCTTACAAAAATGTCACTGTGCTACTCTGTAAATATTTGATAATGTGACAGTTCTTCTAGGTTTTAATTATTAGAGCACATGACCCAATCAGGCTGAATGCAATGAGACCAGGAACAGCCTGGGATTGGAGAGTTGGTAACTAATTAATCATTACTTGACTTATGTACACTTGGAATAGGTCAAAGTAGTGATAACTATTAACAGTGGTTACATTTTAAAATGGTATACAGATCTTTTAAAAATACCAATATTATACCAATGGAATCTGAGGCCTGGCCACCTGTATTTTTAAAAGCATTTTAAGTGATTCTGATACAATGATGGTAAGAATCCTTGGGGCTAATACTCTCAGTAATATCAATGAAAGAAAAACAGCTAGGGGTCATTTTGACCAAGTCATCAACTCTTGATTCCTATGTACTCCTGACTTGCTCAATCCTCTTTTATTTGCTTTTACCTTTGCCTATTTATGAAAATATAGAAAGCTTGAGTAGGACTCATAATCCCGCCAAATCATACTTGCTAGGACCTAGGTAATTTCTTGATGTTAGTCTCTATTTCAAAAGGTATTTCAATTTGGCTTTCTTAAATATCTCATTTAAAAAATTATCATTCTGAAATTTACCCTGAAAATTCTATTAACATTGTTATATATTTTATTAAGTCTCTGAATTCTATGGTTTTACTGTTTGAAATAATGCTCTTTTGTTTTTCTAAACATCATATTATTCAAAACTAACACATTCCTTAAAGTCTAATCCAACAGGATACTGTAGTAGATATTATGTTCAAGTTTATAATTTTATAGAATGATTATTGATGGTCACTCATGTATATTGTTGGACAGTGTTCCAGTTTCACCTTTCCCCCCTGATTTTAAAATAAAATGAATTCTTATATTAAAATCTCAAATTTTGTAACTTTGTAATTTTTTTTTATGTATACTGTAGTCACAAACCAAAACATAGTCTTAGTTCATGTATTTTGACTATTCAGAAAATAGTCACATTAAATGTATTCATTCTCATATTTCTTTCCTAATCCTTAAGAATGTTTTTCTTTTTCTTTGTAATAGCATCCCATTCTTTTTGTTTTCTCAATTCTTTTCTTCCTTCCTTCCTTCCTTCCTTCCTTCCTTCCTTCCTTCCTTCCTTCCTTCCTT
>NW_006294998.1:1669159-1669827 GCF_000327345.1 Myotis davidii | reverse complement strand
CTTCCTTCCTTCCTTCCTTTCTTTCTTTCTTTCTTTCTTTCTTTCTTTCTTTCTTTCTTTCTTTCTTTCTTTCTTTCTTTCTTTCTCATCTACTGTAATTTATGAATGACCACTGCCTGGCACATGTCCATGTATTGATTAGTTCTTGCTGTTTAACAAATTCCCCAGAAATGTCATGACTTAAGACAACAATCATTTGTAACTGTTCTTGACTCTCTGGAAGTTGGTGGAAGCTCAACTGATGCAGGCTGAGCTCACTTTATGGCTCTGCACAGATTTATGGGTTGCCTGGGGCAGCTTTGCTTCAAGCTGTGGGGACTAGGTGGTTCCTTTTCATGTACCTCTCATCCTTCTGCTGGGACAATAGCACCACCTGGGGTATGTTCTTCTCATAGGAATGGCAGAGACATGAGAGAGCAAGTGGAAACACAGGAGGACATGAAGGTCTTGGCTTAGAAACTACACACTTCTACATACATGCCATTGGCTAAAAAAGTACCAGAAACCACCCATCAAGGGATGCAGAAGTCCACTCTGACCTATTGGAGGCCATGCAAAGGAATGGATGCAGAAACAAGGCTGGAATTAGGGTTAATAAGTTAATTTATGACACAGCAATACTCCTCATTCTTGTGCTCATAGCTGATATCATTGAGCTTGAATCACTC
>NW_006294998.1:1668390-1669126 GCF_000327345.1 Myotis davidii | reverse complement strand
TCCTACTGGGCTAAGTTTGGTATTGTTCCATGAAGGTATACCAAATTGATTCACTGAGTAATCTTTCCCCTTCCTTGTTTAGTGTTGACTTTTTTATGTTTAATTCTTTCTTTCTCCTTTATATTAATTAAACATTAAAACTGGGTCTAGATTAGGTGACTGGTATAACACATTAATTACTCAACGTGTATTTTATAGTTCATTTTTGCCTCCCATTAGGACAAGATTGCCGAGAAGAAGGACACGTCTCTACCTTCTTAATGTTATGTATGGCCACTGATTTGTGTTACTAGTAAAATATGAGCAGATCTTCCAAGATGACTCCTTTAATTTTGAGACTCTTGAGTGCTTTCACCCTTGCCATGTGGTCATGCAAACAAATACTGAGATGGAGGTGTGATGCTGAACCATTATGCAGAAGACACATTCCCCTCAAGCAGCAGTTAGACCCACCCCACCTTGCTTAAGTAAGATAGAAAACATTTTAAGCTGCTGAGATTTGGGGATTTTTCTGTCACCTCAGAATTTAACCTATCATGAAAAACTGTGTTTTTGCCTGGCCAGTATGGGTCAGTGGGTTAGAGCATCGGCCAAGCACTGAAGGGTCTCAGGTTCGATTCTGATCAAGGACACTTTGGATTGCAGGTTCAATTCCCGGCCCCTGTTAGGGCTTGTGCGGGAGGCAACCAATCGATGTGCTTCTCTCACATCAATATGTGTTTTTCTTCCTCTTTCT
>NW_006294998.1:1652172-1667600 GCF_000327345.1 Myotis davidii | reverse complement strand
GAGATAAAAAACAAAAGGCTATTTAACTGTGGGCACATTCTTCTGACATTAGCTGCTGTTCCCCAGAGACCAAAAGGTATATGAGAATCACTTCCTTATTTTCCAAGATAGAAAAAAAAAAAATCACCAAAAACATGGAGATAAGCAACAGCATAGGTATAGAACAAGGAACTATGCCAATTTATGGACAGCAAAAACTGAGAACTCTAAAACAAAGTGGCTGCAAAACCCCTCGTGGAAACTCTGATCATATATGAGGCACATCCCTCCAGGCAGGACTCCCAAAAGGAAAGAGACTATACTTAAAAGCCATAACAATGGTAAGGTTGAGGTAAGTAGGATATATTGAAACTATCTCTGGAAGATAATTAAATGTACAATATATATATCTTCATTTTATGTAAAATATACATTTTAAATTTTATTCCAAGATTAACCTGACATAATACAAAGGCTGAAATAGACAAGTTCTCCAAAGATAATTTCCAAAGCAATACCTCCCTATCAAACCTCAGCTCAGTCAGGTGTGGAGACAAGGGAAACTTGCTAAGAATGCCCCTTTGCCTGACATTTCAAAGCCACCTCTTTCCTCACTTGCTTTCATTTTCTCCCACTTGGCCAGAAAGAGTGATCAGCATGAGAACTTTTCCAAAGTCCATCAATAAAGCATCCTTCAGAGATAGTTTCAGCTTTATTGAAATTTAAATATTTAGAATCAGGTGTCTTGAACACAAACTAGAATTCTTCTTCTTTTCTTTTTTTTTTACTTTTATGTGAAAGTTTTAGTAAAATATACAGACATACATACATAAAAGAGGACTAATCATAAATGTAGAACTCAAAGAATTTCCACAAAATGAACACATCTGTGATACAAGAATCCAGATGGAAAAAAAAAATTAGAACATTACAAGAATCCCAGAAGCCTCCTCAGTCCTCCTTCTAGTCAATGTATCCTCAAGATTAATATGACAAAAAAGACAAAAATGTCAGCAATAAATACATATCTATCAACAATTGATTCTAAAAATCAAAATAAATGAACAAGGGGTCTAATGAAGAAAATAAACTGATGAATAAAATAGAACCCGAGGAATGGAAACATGGGTCAGACTGATGAATCTCAGAGGGAAGGAGGGCAGGGGCAGGAATAGATTAACCAAGGAACTTATATACACACCAGAGGCCCAGTACACGAAATTCGTGCACGGGGGGTGTGTCCCTCAGCCCAGCCTGCACCCTCTCCAATCTGGGGCCCTCTTTTTTTTCTTTGTTCCCTTTGGGTCATGTCTTGTTAAGGTGAATTTTATCCTATCTGGCTAAAGTGCTAGAGAGCAAGCCACATAACCAGACATCTGGAGAGGAAACTTCATTAATGAAAGGGAAAAGGGATGTCCAACTGCCTGTTTAGGCCAGATCCTAGTGGGCGGTCAGACATCCCTCTCACAATCCAGGATTGCTGGCTCCCAACAACTCGCCTTCCTGCCTGCCTGATTGCCCCTAACCACTTCTCCGCCCCAGCCTGATCAACCCCTAACCACTCCCCTGCTAGCCCAATTGCCCCCAACTGCCTTCTCCTTCAGACCTGATCCCCCCTGACTGTCCTCCCCTGCAGGCCTGGTTGCCCCCAATTGCCCTCCTCTGCAGGCCTGGTCCCCCCCGACTGCCCTCCCCTGCAGGCCTGGTCCCCCCCAACTGCTCTCCCCTGCAGGCCTGGTCCCTTCCAATGCCCCCTAACCACTCCCCTGCTAGCCCAATTGCCCCCAACTGCCTTCTCCTTCAGACCTGATCCCCCCTGACTGTCCTCCCCTGCAGGCCTGGTTGCCCCCAATTGCCCTCCTCTGCAGGCCTGGTCCCCCCCGACTGCCCTCCCCTGCAGGCCTGGTCCCCCCCAACTGCTCTCCCCTGCAGGCCTGGTCCCTTCCAATGCCCTCCCTGCTGGCCTGATCATCCACAACTGCCCTCTTCTGCCAGCCCAGTCACCCCTAACTGCTCTCCCTTGCAGGCCTGGTCCCTCACAACTGCCCTCCCCTGCTGGCCATCTTGTGGTAGCCATCTTGTGGTAGCCACATGGGGGCGGCCAGCTTGTGTGTTGGAGTGATGGTCAATTTGCATATTACCTCTTTGTTATATAGGATATTCATTACCTATGGACACAGACAGTAGGGTGGTGAAGGCCTGGGGTGGAATGCAAACTGGGTGGAGGGGGGAACTGGGGAGAAAAGGGGAAATCTGTAACACTCTCAACAAGAAAGGTTTAAAGGAAGATTAATATGACATAGTTTTGCCTGATTTTGAGCTTTATATATATGGAATCATACGGTAGACTTTTTTTTTTTTTAAATCTGGCTTCTTTTACTCAATATTATATGTGTGAAATTTATTCCTGTTATAGTTTGTTAATTTCTTATTGGCCTATAGTGATCCATAGAATAAAAACAGCACACTTTATTTATTCATTCTACTGATGAAGGATTTTTTTCCAACTTGGATCTACTAGGAATAGTGCTGCTGTGAGCATTTTAGCATATGTGTTTGATGAACATTTGTATGAATTTCCATTCTTTGTTGCTCCTTTGAAGGTATAATCTTTTTTCTATAGTTTTTTTTTTTTTAGAAATTTCCCTTAGTCTTTGATTTTCAAAAGTTTTATCACAGTGTGCCTACCTATGACTTACTGTGTAATTATCTTACTTCAGGTTTGTAGAGCTCCCCAAAATGTTTATTAATCCTTTCTATTAACTTTTTTCAATTCTAAACCATGTGTTTTTTTCCCCCTGATATTTCTTCTACTATATTCTTTTTCTTCTCCAATTTGACATATTTAAGACCTTTTTACTAAGCCCTTCATGCTTAGGCTCCCTTTAATCTTCCAGTCTTGGTTCCTCCCTGTACTTCAGTTAGTGTATTTCTTTTTACCTGTCCTGCCTTTTCCCGTGTTCAATCTTCCAGTAAACTCAACCAAAGATTTCTTAATTTTTGATATTATACTATTAAGTTACAGAATTAACTTTTGATTGTTTGTTTTATAGACATCTCAATTCTGTGATTCTATTCTAGCGTTTTACCTATTTCTTCTGTCTCTTCTCTATTTTAATCAACATAATAATCGTTGTTATTTTAAAGTGCATGTCTGCTAACTCTAACAGATGGATTAGCTTCTGAAGTTGCATCCTTTGGTAACCAGTTAATTGGTGCCCAATGGTACTGTTTGAATGACACCCATTGTGAAAAAACTATTTCAGAGGCACCAGATGCGGTTATTATCTTCCATGAGAGAAGCATCACAATTGCCTCTGGTTAGCAAATAAAGACAGGGGACTTGGCACCTCAATCTCCCATGTCTACGCTGAGTTGATTTTGGATAGTCAGGCTACCTCTGGTTTGTTCTTTATATTTGACCCCAGACTTCCCAATTTTTCCATTGAATAATTTTTCCAATGGTTAACTGTGATGCCTGTCTTTGGAGGATATTTTTGTCCTTTGCAATAAGTAAGTGAAGAAAACTCTGTGACATTAGTTATTAGCTTCCTTCTTCAGGCCTCTACAGAATTCAGCAAATGTCCTAAAGGAGAAAACCCTGTCTTCAATTTTGTCTTATTCGCCACCCTACATGACCATCAGAGTCTCTGCTGGTTTTTCTGAATCTCAGTCCTTTGCTGGGAACAAGAATAAATACTCAATCCTTTCCTATCTTCATTAAAAAAGAAGAAGAAGACGAAGAAGAAGAAGAAGAAGGAAGGAAGAGGAGGAAGAGGAGGAGGAGGAGGAGGAGAAGGAGAAGAAGGAGAAGAGGGAGAAGAAGGAGAAGGAGGAGGAGTAGGAGAAGAAGAAGAAGAAGAAGGAAGGAAGAGGAGGAAGAGGAGGAGGAGGAGGAGGAGAAGGAGAAGAAGGAGAAGAGGGAGAAGAAGGAGAAGGAGGAGGAGTAGGAGAAGAAGAAGAAGAAGAAGAAGAAGGAGAAAATACAGCTGTGCATCAACAATGCACCACTCCTTCCAAGACTTTCAACTGAAAATATTGTGTTCACTGGAACCACTTCATCTGCCTTTTTTTTTTCCCCCTTCTTCTTCTTGTTGTTTGCTTCAGCATCACAATACTGTGGAACAGTCTGCTTTACTTTACAGAGGTTTTGGGCTTAGACATTTTGCCTCTTTCTTGTGCAGTCTTAGACTTTAACACATGTCTTTGGAGAAAACAGGCTGTATGTTTGAGGCTACTCAACTCTGTTATCTTTTTCTTCCAGCTCTGAACAACCACTGCACAATCCACCAGTTTTGCTTTCCCCATAGTGGCGCTCCAAATTGACAAATGCTCCCCAAAAGAATGGTTGCAGATGTAGGAGAGGAACACTTTTTGTTTTTTCCTCCTAGGTTCTTTGGCTGGCCTAATAATTAAATTGACATAATACAGATAAGCAGAAGAAAAAATTTTAATTTCTCATGTATGGCAGCTCATAGAAATATGTCTCAAAGAAGTGACCAGAACAGACAAAGAAACACTACATTTGAGAAGAGTTGACAAGACAAAGTAGTTTGGATTTGGGATAGTAAATTAGGGAAGAAATAACAAAGTTTATTTATACAGTTTTTCCTGCCCTGCATTCCCAATCACTGGTGTTAAGGATGTCTCTTTCCCCTTTCTCCTAGTACAGGGAGGGTATCTTTCACATGGGAAATTTATTTCCTGCTTTCAGGAGGGCAAAGAGGGTCAGTGTGTCCTTCTTGTATGGGCTGTTTCTTAAGTAATTTTAATACACAATAATCAATATGTCAAAGTGTCATTTTAGAACAGCTCGAAACTCCATCAGAGAAAACCATTTCACTTCTCCATGGCCCTCCAATGTCCAATTTCTTAGGTGTTTGTCTTTGTTGCACCTGCAGCAATCTGATTCTTTTAATAAATTGCTGGCATTTTATCGGCATTTTCTGGTTGTTTTTTCTTTCCTTTTTTAATTTTAATTTTTATTTTTTTAATTTATGGAAGGGAGAGGGATAGAGAGTTAGAAACATCGATGAGAGAGAAACATCGATCAGCGATGAAAAACATATACAATTTTCCATCTTTTTTAAAAATTATAGTTCATATTCAATATTATTCTGTATTAGTTTCAGGTGTACAACATAGTGGTTAGACAATCATATACTTTACAGAGTGGTCCCCTGATATTTCAAGTACCAACCCTGGCCTGTACATAGCTATTACAATATTATTATTATTGTTATTATTTTAATTCTTTAATGATTAAAGCATTACATATGTCTCCTTTTCCCTGCATTGACCTCTCCCCGGCCACTCCCACCCCCAGCACATGTCCTCATCCCGCTAGTGTCTGTGTCCATTGGTAATGCTTATATGCACACATACAAAGTCCTTTGGTTGATCTCTTACCCCCACCCCTATTCCCTCGCCCCTCCCTGGCCTTCCCTCTGAGGTTTGACAGTCAGTTGATGCTTCTCTGTCTCTGGATGTATTTTTGTTCATCAGTCTATGTTGTTCACTATATTCTACAAATGAGTGAGATCATGTGGTATTTATCTTTCTCCGACTGGCTTATTTCGCTTAGCATAATGCTCTCCAGGTCCATCCTGTGTTTGTTCTTTGTGAGAGCATTAATATGGCATGAAATACTCAATCCTTTTTTTTTGTTTAGATTTTCTAGATTTGATTTCTCTCTAAACAGTGGGTTTTCAGAGCATGGAGATTAGTATAAATATAGCATGTTTAGCCACATGACTGAATTATTATTTATACAATTAATTTTAGAAATAAAAATAATACTGATAAGCTCTCCATATGATCCTGAAAATGTATAAATATATTAACACTTTTTTTTTGCTTTTTCTCATTATTTGTGGTAAAATTCTAGTGCCTTATACAATACTCTGTATGTATTATGACATGTTGATGCCATGTCTATACTATTTTGAGCACAAATAAACCTTGTTATGTTGTAATATGGAGTGAGGTCATTAAGATGAGAAAACAATTATTTTTGCAGTTTCCTAAATGTTGTTTTGCAAACTTTCTTATTTAGGCATTTTGAACTTGTTCAGTTTCTGCCTGTTCTCAAGCTTTGATACTTTTCATTACCCTCAGTTTTCTGGCTAGTAGTTTATTAGTCAAGCTGATAGCTGTGAATTGTGGTTCATTAATTGAAACTTCAGATTTATTGATTTTAATAAAACACCTCACAGCCACATCTTATATCACTTTTAGATGTAGTTGATTTCTTCTAATAATTTTTTGTTGTTTCATTTTCTTTGTACAAAAATAATTAATAGAAATTAAATAACCAAATGGTTGAATTTTGCACTATGATTAAGCTAAGAAACTTAAAATCCTGATATTCTTTTCAGGTAATATTTTATTTTATTTTTTAATATATTTTATTGATTTTTTTACAGAGAAGAAGGGAGAGGGATAGAGAGTTAGAAACATCGATGAGAGAGAAACATCGATCAGCTGCCTCCTGCACACCCCTTACTGGGGAGCCAAACCGGTCAGAGCTCAGGTAGTATTTTAAAATGCTGTTCTTGATAACCAGCATTAAATATTTGAAAAAAATTATGATTTTTTCTTTGAGATTAAGCAGTAAAAAATGTAAGGGAGAGCCAATTATTTAATTTTATGAAGACTTTAATGTGCCAATATTTCCTATGTTAATTCACTTTTTGGTATTATCATAAAGTGTTTTGCTTTAAGATGGAATCATATAATTTTGAGATAATTTTAATCTCTTTTGGTTATTACAATAATTTAAATAAAAATTCCAAATATACAAGAAAAATATTTTGCATATAACACAAATAATCTAATACATGTGTATATATAAACATACATATACAACTATAAATACATACACATGACAAATAAAATATAGTATTTCTACTTTAATCCCTGAAGGTAGGAAGTATAATTTTCAATTGTCCAATCTCTTGTCACTTCTTTGAAAAAAGAGATCTTTAATTGTGTGGTCAGTTTTCAATACTGAGTGAAAGTTTACTTGATTGCTACAGTGCTTGAACTCTTGTATAGTAAATTAGGTTCTACAAAGCTCTCATGTATTTATTGGAGTTTAACAAAACTGCATGATTTTGTACTACTTGGGTCCCAGCAGGAAACAACCCCTGGGAGAAGAGATCACAGCTGGGAGTAATTAAGACTGATTAGTTTGTGGCTGAGAAAATCAAAATGGAAAGAAAGTTTTCTTGGGGGAATTAGGAGCTGTGTTCCCAAGCATTTCTGAGTTGACTGCAATTCTCAGAAGAACTTAGGGGCTACAGAAAAATGTGAATTTCAAATATTTGAACGTTTTCTCAGATTATTTAATGTCTGCATAGCTATTATATGTGACTCTATTGGATATTTGCAAGAAAAAAGTTCAAGTAAATTGAGCAATTTTTCTTCTTACATATTTCCTGGTTTCCCCCTATATCCAAAGTTTTCCCTAATATTTTAATTTGACTTTATAGATAGAATATAGATGGTTTCATAAATTCTTACTATTTATTTTACAGAGATTTGGATAGCTGTGGTTTCTCAGAAACTGGCAAAGCACATAAATACTAGTTCTTTGAAAAAAGTGCACTATTATTGTGTATGTGATTGGTCTGAATTATCCTTTAGAAACTGTAAAATAGTACAGTTGAAATTTTAAGCACTGAGCATGCAGAAACTTTACACTTAATTCTTGAAACTGCCATCCTGGATAAAGAATTGGTTTCTAAAGAGCTAGATAAGAATGTGCTTAATAAGGCAAAATAAATTAAATAAACTGACAATAGGAAGCATAGTTTATAACATTTTCTTTTGCTTCATAACTGTAATTATAGATATGAATTAGAAACATATTTCTTTTGTTTAGAATAGGCTAAATTGGGTCTCTTACAAATTACTGATATAAATTAAACAGAAAGTTGTTTTTCTAAAAATTTTTAGTAAAAAATTAGATTCATTTATTCTTATTCTGTTAGTTGGCATTAACTTTTTTTATGTGGATACTTTTGTTAGTTTATTGAACTTTCTATAGCAGAAATATTATGACTTAATATTAGAATGTTATAAATAATAATTCAATTTTTCTTTAACAGGTAGAACAGGTTATGTCTATATGTAATAATCTATTTAATGTGATATTCACCTGTATCCAGATTTTCACAATAATTCTTTATTATTTTCCTCTCACCTTTTAAAACTTCCTTCCTTTTTCCCTTCCTTCCTTCCTTCCTTCCTCTCTTTCTTTCCTTCTTCCTTCTTTTCTTTCTTTCTCCTCTTTCACTGTTGGTCCTGTTGAAAATATCTATATAAGGAACAATGAGAAGGTCAACTTTTAAAAATATTCCAAATAATCATTTGAAAGACTGATGGTTCAAAGAACATAAACAATATAAGAGAGGAGATACATAATTATTAACTACCAAAGATGTGCCTTGATGGGATCAAAAGTTATGGAACCAAAAGCTGCCTTGAGTTTTATTTCCAGATACACCAGTATATCTCTGAGTGACCCCAGTTAGTTTCTTAATTCGTTTTTTATTATTTCAACCACTTTAGAGAGGGATTTTACTAATTTTGGATGCCAAAATGATTGGACAACCCTAACATTCAACATTTGAAAAATATATTGAAATATATTAAGGATACACTTCATTTCTAGTTCTGGACAGATATTGACTAAATAATGGAAAGTGGTGGTTCAAAATTTAGCAGTCACTGACTAGAAATTACATGGAAGAGAACAAATTACTGGTTATTGCCAAATTTATTTTCTGTTTCCTAACCCAGTAGTACTCAACCTTTTATCTTTTAAGTCCTATGCATTCTTCTTTAAAAGAGCCCCCAAGTTTCAACATAAAAGATACAAAATCTCACTTTTTTTTCCAAATGGGAAATACATATATTTGCATTAATTATAATGCCATTCACAGATTTGGAAACATAAGTCACTGCATTAATGTTAGGGATATATAATTTTGTCATTAGAGATTTTATATCCAACTAGAGGCCCAGTGCACAAAAATATGTGCACTCAGGGGGGTTCCTCAGCCAGCCTGTGCCCTCTCGCAGTCTGGGACCCCTTGGGTGATGTCCACCTGCTGGTTTAGACCCGGTCCCTGGGGGATTGGGCCTAAGCTGGCAATCAGACATACCTCTGGCAGCCCGGAAGCCCTCTGGGGATGACCACTTGCCAGAAGGGAACAGTGGACATCCTTAGAGCTGCTGAGGAGGCAGGAGAGGCTCCCGCCACCACCGCTGTGCTGGCAGCCATTAGGCTGGCTTGTGGCTGAGCAGAGCTCCTCCTGTGGGAGCACACTGACCGCGAGGGACCAGCTCCTGCATTGAGCGTCTGCCCTTGGTGGTCAGTGTGTGTCATAGTGACCAGTCATTCCCAGTCATTCTTCTGTTAAGGTCAATTTGCATATTACACTTTTATTATATAGGATAATTGAAACTTTGTAGCCTTGAGCAGAGCCGAGGGCCTGCCAGGGCAGGTGGGAAACTTGGCTTCCTCTATTGCCAGGGGCAACCCAAGCCTCCTGCTTGCTCCAGCTCCGTTATATAGGATAATACTGTATTTCTTGAACAAGGCAAATCACATTATTGTCTTCAGTAGGCTAACAGAGCTGCTGCCTACGCTGGCATGACACAGTTAAAATGGCCAGCAAATTGGGGTGAAGTGGTGTGGAATCCTGCAAAGAACCAAATAATCACTAGAAAGAAAACCCAGGAAATGAGTTAAACACCAGCCTCAATTTCCAAGTTTATCCTCCTATACTCTTCGTAGCAGATAAGATCAGCAACATATATATACTTGCAACTGGATATGGGCCTTGAGTTAGAAAAAAAATCCTTGGAATATTTAGAAAATCACTTATTGCCACCCATGGACTTGAACCTGGGACATATATATTTTGGGAGGGTAAAAGAGCCTAAGTGTTTTAAGGAACATTTTTCAGATCTTTCACTTTCACATCAACTCTTTCCTAAAATTAGTCTGTGACTGCTTTAACAAGAAGTCTTCCATTTTACCAAAGTAAGTCATCCTTTCTCATCCCAAATTTTGTTATGAGCCTTAAACCCTTTTGGATAGCTTTGTGGAAGTTTTAACACAACCAAGGAGGCACAAAACATCTGTAGGGATTTCCATCTTTCTCTCCTTGTTCATATTTTCTTAAGCATTCAGCATGGCATTAGAAAGCAGGGTTGTTTGGTCTGTATGGAATCTTCAAAATTCTTTGGTCTTCATGAGATCTTCAGAATGAGGTTTGGTAGAGTTGCTCTGAAGGGTTAATGAACAAATTTTTCAAAGGTTGTTTTTATGTTTTTTTTCTGATTCTTTCCTATTATGAAAAATGTACTACTTTTGAAGGAGATTCTCATAAAAGCATAGCCACGTAAATATCAGTAAAACATAGCAAGCAATAAAAATGTTGGAGACTATTATGCTAAGTGAAATAAGCCAGTCAGCCGTGGCCTGTGTTGGTTGGAGAATCATCCTATACACTAAGGGTGGTGAGTTCCATTCCTGGTCTGGGCACATGCAGGGGGCAACTAGTCCATGTTTCTCCTTCACATCGGTATTTGTCTCTTTTTTTCTCACTATCTCTCTCTCTCCCTCCCTTCCTCTCTCTGAAAATCGATAAATGATAAGCCAGTCAGTGAAAGACAAATATATAATCTCACTTACATGAATGTAATTCATCAGAGAAGGAGAAAGAACTGGTGTGTTTGATTCACTCTTCCCTTTAATTGGAGGTTAAGGGGAGGACTTCCTACCTGTAGATAAAGTACCTTCTAGTCTGCTTTGTCCTATGAGTAGCGGACTCATCTTTGCTTCTGGCCATGCCTTGGGGTTTGGAAGTGTGGTAGGTAAATTTACATGAGTATTAGAAGCCACCAGCACACCTGCCTCCTGTTCTCCAAGCTAGCTTCTAGTAGTAGGGGATCCAGCATGTCAGTCCCCATCAGTCTGACCACTGTGTCCATCTTATCAGATCTTGGAAAGGAAGGAGAGGAATGTTATATATACATCCACTGCCCCACATTTACATAATGTTAATAGAATTATCAGTGGGTTACCACAATCTTCCAACCGTCAGTCCCTATCATAACACGTACCCTGAGCACATTAACCCAGATGCTGGAACTCAGAGTGCTACTACGGCACCATGAACTTTCTGTAATTAGTTCAGTGAGTGTGTACTAAAAACCAGTGCCACTCGCTTCTCACAGCATACCCGTTGTTTCTAAAGTCTTCCTCCACCTTTGAGTGTGACAGGTCAGCGTTGCATAGCAAGCCGTCTCTGTCCCGGTAACCCAATGTCAGGCTCTCTAATTGTGTCCCCGGCTGATCCACACTAACTCCTGCACCGCAATTTGTACTCTGCACACAGTATAAATGAAACCTCCACTGTTAGGTGGAGACAAGCTTTTTCTTTAAAGCAGGGACCACTTTTTTTTTTTAAAGCAAGAAAGTCTTTATTTTGTGGGATAATGGAAGTGTCAAAACATAGAACATTATCAGATCTTTTTTGTCAGTGACTTCAAAAGCTAGACACACTACCACATACATCCTGAGGTTGGAGATTCTCCTTTTAAAATAGTATTGACGGCATTCTGAGAAGACAGAGGTGTCCTAGCCTCTGGGAAAAAAAAAAATGAACTAGGCATTTTACTCCTTCTATCTTATCTTAGAGCCTTTCCAGCACTCTCCTGAGTTCTTAGCATTCCTGTTCTTTCTCTGATATAATCCCACAGAATGTAACTAGGTGACTAATCTAATAAATGACATAGCTAAAGCAACAAGTATTATTTAAATTCCCCACCTTGTTCCAAGTGATCGACTATCATTTAATAAGTAGCATCACTTCTTTCTACTCTTTAAAATTTGTTTTTTAAAAGGATTTTCAATGGTTTTGCCAAAATTACACTGGGTAGACTTCAGGCACTAGAGCAGTGTTTGTGTGGATGCTGTGGAGTTCTCAGAGCCCCTCAGATGACACTGCACCAACAACTGCTTGGTAAATTCCAGCCACTGGAAACAGTGTTCTGAACTTTTTATTTTCTTAGAATTTGCATATATATCAAATGGGACTATATTTTGTGTTATATTATCTGAGAAGGGCTCTATGCATTGCTTTATTTTGGAGGGGCATTTAATTCAACAAATGTTTATTTAGCACCTAGGATGCACTGGGTATGATAATCATCATAATAAAAACATATATAGTATCACTCTTTGCCAGGCATTCTAAGTATTTTTGGGCATCGATTCATTTTAATCCTCTCAGCAATGCCATGAGGTAACGCCTATAATTAACATTCCTTTTCTGTAGCTGTTGAAACAGGCTCAGAGTGATGATGTCACCTACCCAAGGTCGTCCAGCTGGTGAGTGGTCGATTGGGTTGGAATGCTCACATTAGGTAGGCTGAAGTCTCTGCTGCAGGGGTTAATGTTGGAGGAGACTAATAAAGATTCCATTTCAAAGATAATTTTGTGTCTGCAAAACAACAAACATATGAGCTAAATTTCTGCAGAATGGATCTAATTATGAGATGATTATTTTTCAAGTGGTATTATTTCATTCATATTTATAGTTCTTTTTCTCCCAAAGTTAATTATCCCTCCCGTAACATCTTCTGAAAATTAATGTTAATTTTGCATGTAGGTAGAAACAAATTTTACAGAAATAGCATATGTAGGTTTATCACAGGACAGTGTAACATCTCTGCATTTTAATTTGTAAATGATTAAAAGTCTCTATTAATAGTGGCCTCTTTTCTCTTGAAAAGGGAGCTTTAAAAGAAAATTTAAACCTGTATTTAGAATATGTATGCTATTTAAACTGATCAAAAAGCACAAGCAAAATTTGTACTTTTTAAATATCTTTGTAAAATATTTTTAACCTTATCATTAAGATTTGTTTGTAAAGAGACCATCACGTATTACATATTCTTACTTTTAACTTATAGCCACTGGTATACATGTAAACTCTGTAGAATGGCTTTTATAAAGATGTCAAATCTAGCTGGGTCTAAACCAAACCCAAACCAGAGCCACACACAATATTCACTGCAATAGATACAAAGGTGCAGGGAGAACTCCGTTATAGATTTTATGTTTGCCTATTAGGTTTTGAAAAATGTAGCAATGATGTACCAATGGAAATAAACGAGGTACATGGATATCTCAGACTACCTTTTTGAAAAATTTATTTATATCAGTACTATATTCTGTAGGTATGGAAACAATATAATTGTTCTTTCAGTTAATCCATTCTACATTGGCAAATGGCTTAGACATTAAAGGAGGAAATCATCTTTTGGCTATAAAAAAAGAAACGATTACGGAAGAAAAAAGCTATTTCAATATTTTGTGTTTCTTTTCTTGACTTGCATATTGCTCTTAAATTTTGGTTATAAAACATGATTTTTTTAAATGTTAAACATTCTTCTCCAAGTATTGGTTTGTTGGTGACACATGGCTCCCTTCCTGGATGGGGGACTGTTGACGTTGCCAGCCTTCCGGGAGGAAAGAAAGAATGGCTCACACCTCTCCCTACTCCACTTGGAAGCCAGGCTCATGAGGAAGGTAAACTTTTAATGGTTTTATAAATAGTTAACCTGAGTCATCTTTGATAATTAAATTAAGCAAATCCCTTCTTTCTGATAATTGCATCAACTGAAAAAAAATCAGAAGCTGGTGAAAGATTAAATTTGCACCTCAGAAAATCTGGAGGAATATTAAGTAATTTAAAAAGTAGAACAGCTGGTCTGAGCAGTGGAAATGCATTTAACTAGAGACTTGGAGACCTGGATCTAAGTCCCTGCCCTGCCACTAACCAGCTGACTGGTTTTGGTAGACCACTTAAATTACTGGGACTTGAGTGCCTCTTTATGCAAAGTAAAGACTAAAATAAGAAAATGATGAATTGTGTCTTTTTTTTTTGGTCTCATCTCCATTCTTTACTTCTCCATCCGTTACTCTTTTACAACGATGCCTGTTCTCCCCTTGAGACGTTAAAGAGACGTCAGGTCTGGAGGCCCCTGGAGTATGGAAAAATGGGATCTCTCCAAGTGGAGCTAGTTCATTGAGCATCTACTACATTCTTCCCAGTCCTGGTGTGCTATGAAAAGTCAGCAGAATGCTTTCTCCTTGCCCTTCACAGTGCCACACCCATACGAAATGGATAACGTGATCTCAAGCTTTTAGAATTTAGTATCTCAACATTAAAAAGATGTCAGAAAAGTCAATCCAGTATTCTTTTGAGCATTGCCTTTTAGAAAATTCTGTCTAATTTTCATTATCTGTCTAAAATTATTCTGACTAAAATTAATTCTCTTAGCTTACTATTGATCAAAAAACAAGTTTACCTGACATGAAATTCTTTCAGACATATGTCTATTTGCCTGTAATGGTTATAAAGGAATTTTCAGTTTATTCTGTCATTTTATATCTTTAAAAATTCATTTTCTGATACATGCCATGCAGATCCTTACTTAGATGGGGTAGCCCTGAAACAGACCCTAAGATGAGGATTTAGGTGAAAGTGACTAATTATGAAATGTATTCAGAAAAAGCACTTAGATGAGCAGGGAAGGGAATGGTGGGGAGGACAGAATACAGGGGAGAAAAAGGAGGGAGGAATTAAAAAGCAAACTTGTGCCTGGCCAGGGTTGCTTAGTGGTTGAGCATTGACCTATGAACCAGAAGGTCACAGTTGGATTTCTGGTCAAGGGTACATGCCCGAGTTGCAGGCTCTGTCTCCAGTGCGGGGCATACAGGAAGCAGCTAATCAATGATGCTCTCTCATCACTGATGTTTCTATCTTTCTCTCCCTCTCCCTTTCTCTCTGAAATCAACAAAAATATATTTTTGAAAAAAGCAAGCTTGTGACAGTAAGTAAATCCTATGGCAAGTATCTGGGGCTCCATCCAGCAGGGTATGTCACACCTCCTCTCCATCAAGGATGACAGTTGAAGTACTTACACACCCACACCACCAGTCATTGATTAGTTGCTACTGTCTAGGGGTGGGGTCACAAGATTCTAGGCACTTGATTTTTTCCCCCTGTGAATGGACAAAGGGTTCTAGCCACTGGAAGGTAGTCTTCCAACAGAGAGCAGGTGCTGGCTTAGGCGATGAAAATGAAAGAAACCAGTAAAGAGATGTGGACATAGGGGCCGAATGCTGACAAGGTCTGTTGCAGGACCTTATGTGATTATTCCAGGAGCAACCACAAACTGATGAAATATTATTTTATGAAGTTCTTTTCTATAAAGAACAGAGGGGTAGATCCTACTAAACCACTTTACAGATAAGTGTTTGTATTAGTGAAGGTCCCGCAGAAAACACCGCACTGAGTAATTAGAGGAGTTTAATAAAGGGACTATTCACAAAAGTGAGGGCAGAGAGTAGGGGGCTCCAG
>NW_006294998.1:1631614-1652123 GCF_000327345.1 Myotis davidii | reverse complement strand
GGTGTATGTCCATCCCTTGAAGGAGTGAAGAAGAGAAGCATAGAAATGCTGTGGGAAGAGAGGCCGTGTCCTGCCTTAGGTGGTGGGAAGGTCTGCCCACAGAACCAGAACTCTGGCCTCACTCTCCATCCTCCTTTCCGGCTAGTGCTCCATCAGCTTAACAAGAAGCCAGAGGACTCCGGAGGCCCTCGCTTTGGTTCCTATTGGAATTCACAGAGCCTTGCAAGGTCCAGACAGGGGCAGAGGAGACACAAGGGGCAAACAGAAGATCTGCACAGGGTGAAAGATGGATTGTTCAATTCATTCAAAGCAAGTTCAATTGTCTAAGCCCACATTGCAAGGCAATCCTATCATTTTTTACTCCAGGAAGATAATCTAAAAAGTTTCTTCAGGATCTTTGAGATAAAAATCTATTCATCAAACTTGAATTTCCTTTTTTTACCCCATTTCCAGACTGTCCTATTTACCTTCCTAGAGTTACTGAAAAGAGAAATAACCTAATTCTCAGGCCTTCTCTTACAGAACATGGAGATGAGGCCTTTTCTCAGTGCCTCAAGCTTTTGAGTTTAACTCCATCTCATGTTTATCTTTCAACACTTGAGTTTCTGTAGTCTTGTCTGGTCACATATGTTTCTTTCTTTTTTCTTAAATTGAAAATAGCTTTGCCTATTAGGGCACACACCTGGGTTGTGGGCTTGGTCCCCCATTGGAGGTGGTACAGGAGGCAATCCATCACTGATTCTCTCTCATCACTGATGTTTCTATCTCACATTTCCTCTCCCTTCCTCTCTCTGAAATTAATAAAAACATATTTTTTTAAAAAAAGCTTTACTTTCTGTAATTATTTATTACTAGAGGTCTGGTACACAAAATTCATGCATGGGGTGGGGGGGTCCCCTCAACATGGCCTGCACCCTCTCCAATCTGGGACATCCTTCTTGCAATCTGGGACCACTGGCTCCTAACTGTACACCTGCCTGCCTGTCTGATCGCTCCTAACCACCTCTGACTACCTGCCTGCCTGATAGCTCCTAATTGCTCTCCCCTGCCAGCCTGATCACCCCTAACTGCTCTCCCCTGCTGGCCTGATCGTCCCTAACCCTAACCACACTGCCTGCCTGCCCAATAGCCCCTAACCACCTCTGCCTTGGCCCCTGCCACCATGGCTTTGTCTGGAAGGACATCCAGAAGACGTCTGGTCTATCCAGTCTAATTAGCATATTGCCCTTTTATTAGTATAGATATGTGCTTATAAATAATGTGAACAATACCATTTTAAAAATTAGCAAAAATTTACCTTCAGCTCACAAACCAAGGAATAATAATTGTTAACAAATTACTGCATATCTAGCTAATACTTTTCAATTTAGACACACACTCACACACATACATGTGCAAACACACACACATAGACTTATTTGTAAAAGTAGGACATTTACAAAATTACTTGTACTCTTTTCTTTAATAATTCACAGAAATTCTTTCATATTTAGATAGATAGATCTGCATAATAATTTTATCACGGTATAGATATTTTATTATATGAGTATCAGGTAACTTATAGTATATAATGAATACTACAATATTGAACATGCAATTTCTGATTTTTTTTGACATTCTGTGCTATTGTAAACAATGTGAATATAGTTTACTTGTACATATTTGCATGTCTTTATCCCTCATTATTAAAAGCTAACTTTAAATTTTTTTATTGTTTTATTGCTTAAAGTATTACAAAGGGTATTACATATGTGTCCTTTTTATTTCCCTGAATTATTGTAATATTATAGTTAGTTCTGAGACAAGGGTGGGTGGGCAGCCAAGGCAAAAGTCAAAAGTCATAATTGGAGACTTCAATAATGGATAGAACAACCAGGCAGGAGATCAATAAGGAAAGAGAAGGCTTATACATCACTATGAAGCAACTCTACATAATAGATATCTGTAGAACACTCCACCCAACAATAGAATATACATTATTCTCATGTAAACATGGATCATTGTCCATGATTTGCCACATGATAGGCCACAAACAAACTTCAATAAATTCAAAAGGATTGGAATCATACAAAATATGTTCTGACTACAATGAAATGAAATTAGAAATAAATCAATAAGAAAATAACTTGGAAAATTTAACAAATACTGTATGTGGGAATTAAATAATATACTTCTGAATAACCAATGGATCAAAGAAGACATCACAAGGGAAAACAGAAAATACTTGGATATGAGTAGAAATGAAGACACACATGCATTTATGGCCTGTAGCTAAAGCAGTGTTTAGAGGGAAGTTTATAGCTGTAGATGCCTATATTAAACATTTATGATCTATAAGGAAACATATTACCAGTGCCTGATATATCCTCCAGAGTTTTTGATAGGGTATGAGGACTTGCAGAAACATGTAAAAAGATGCCATAATATGATAAATGAAAGGTGAGAAAGTGTAGGCCATCAGGTGAGTTAAGATGGATTACGAGACACATTATTGAAAACACAACTCATGTTATGACCTTTAAATCAAAACAAGAGAGAGAACTAAAGCATTTTGGCTATTTTTATTGATCACATTTTATGATATATAATATTAACTTTATAAACAGTGGCGAGTCTTCATTACACAGAAATAAGCTTTGAATTTTAAAATGTTTTCATCGTCATTATTAAAAAAAGGGAATAAATATTAATTTGTGTTCTCTGCTTGCTGCAATGTCACTTTGGTTTTGTTGTTGTCAAATTGTATTGTTTCAGGAGAATCAAATTCCTCCCTCACTCATGGGAGTGGGGTTATTACGCTATCTTTAGAAAATTAATTTTCTAAGTTTTGCACAGGAGAGTGAGATGTGGTAAAAAGTTTTATTGGCATGGAGCTACATTTCTCGGGTTGCAAAGTCCCTGCCCCTTAACCTAGTCCTGCAGCTAGGCCTCCAGGAGAGCCCAAAGCAAGGCCAGTGCCCAGAGTCTCCTTTCCATGTTGCAGCCAGGTCCAGGACAGCCATCAGGCTAAAGTCAATCAGTCCATTGTATGGGTCCCACATGGCCAGGAGCTACATGGGCCGATGCAGGGGAGTGTGCCCTGTGCAACAGGACTCATCGGAGCACAGGCAAGCAGGAGAGGCCAGGGTCAACGGAGTATAGAGCAAGAGAGTGGCTCCTTTGTTCAGAAGTTTAAATATTCAGGTTTTGGCCCTTGCAGTGGCCATGCCTATTCTGGCCACTGTGACCGACAGACAGGTAAGCACTTCCCAGGTCACTCAGACCTTATCAGGCTGGTGTCCAAACAGCTTTTGTCCTGACCCTTCCGCCATCAATCTGCAGGGAACAGACTTGGAGAGCACTAAATTAGCAAAGCTGTCTAAATGGCATGCCTATATTATCTAGTCTTCCCTTTTCCCCTTGCCTGTTAAATAACAACCAGAATATTATAATGGCATCAATATTATAACAAAATGATCCTCATGTTTCATTTGCTTAGAAAGGGAATATCATTTATATTTTTAAGTGTCAAGACTTGTTAAGCACTTTTGTACATATTTGCTTATGCCATTGTCTCATCTCTGCTGAGACACTGACAACAGTGTGGTGATGGCCAGAGGGAAGGGGAGGGGTGAGGGCTGGGTGGAGGTGGGCAAAGGGAGGTGATAGGGACATCTGTAATAGTGTCAACAATAAAAACAAGGTTAAAAAAAAGAAAAAGTCTGACACACCTGAGCTTTTACTTTTTTCACACTCTGGGCTGCTTGCAATTTGCCACCTCAATTTCTGCATTTTTCTGGGAGAATCCCACCTAGTCCTTTTAGCCTGTACTTTTCCTGAAAATGATCTCAATGGCAGCGCATAAGAAAAACCCTCAAATTGATCTTTTTGTTACTTCAATTGCCTGAGAAATTTTGTGCGCTACGTTTCATCTTGCCAGAATGATCATTGAAGGATCAGTATGATTAAGTTTGAGGAATTAAAGTTATGATGATTCCTCATAGATTACTTTGTCTGTTTATAAGTGTCTGCTTGAACCTCAACAAGATTTAAAATATTTAATTCACATTTTTAAGGCTTAAAACTGCATCAAATAATTTGACATGCATGTCCTTTTCTGAATTTGATTTAATTCTAGACTGAACTTATTCTCATGATGTAACCATCTACATTTATAATATACTTTATTAGTTTCTTAAAATTTCTTTTCTATTTTTAGATCATATAAATTATTGTCACTACATTGGTCAAAATTTAGATTGTAAGTATGAAATATGTGTATATAAAAACCAAAACACATTTGTTTATTTTATATAGTATTTTGTTAACAATTGGTGTTCCTTTAAAAAGCACATGTGATCATGTGTTCTTGATTAATCAAATTGTTTCACTGATGACAACACTAATACATTCTTCCATCCATGTTATAAATTACAGAACTTTTACTGGTTTATGGTAACTTGTTCACTTTGAATGCATGATAAAGTCACTTTGCCTACAAGAGCTAATAATAAAAAAAAAATAAACACCTACAGTCTAAAAGGGAGATTCAACTGAGTCAGATAATAGCCCTGATTTAAGAGCAAAAACATCTTTTTTTTTTGTCTTTCACATCCAAGAGCAAGAAAAGGTTAGACCTTGCAACCTATCCTCTCTCCCTTCTCTGTCTCTTTGACCCAAGATAAATTTCAATTATGTAAACCTTATTTCCTGTTGCTAATCACCTACTCCAGTCGGTATTCTTTAAATAGCCATTAAGGCTGGGATGAGATCTCTGTCATTCCTGAAACTAAGAGAAAATTTGGAGCAGCCCATTAACAGAACAGGAAATTCCCTAATATCCTCAGGATATGTATAGAAACCCATTACAATTAGATACAAGAGGAACTAACATCTCCTGGGGATAGTTATTAAATAAACTTGCCTAAATACGTCTGACAAATACATTATCTTTCCAAAAGAATCTAATTGCCAAGATCCATTTATCTCATTAAATGACCCTCAAATACCCTCATTTTTCTTTCGAAACTCCTCTATGATAATGAATGTACTAATAATGAAGCCAGCTTACTAAAATGGGTAGGGAGATAACTCATTTGTGCATCTTTTATATTTTTTATGTTAGATAAAAGCATTCAGAGCAAAAAAAAAAAAAAAAAAAAAAAAAACAAACCCCTCATAATTCCATTTTCCAAAACTGAAAAATGTTTTACTTCAGTAAATTTTCCAGGAAAAAAGGAAAAAAAAATCCCACATAACTTACTTCATTGTTATTTGTGACAGTAGCAATAAAATGAATGAAGGAAATAAATGTTAAGCAGTATGGATTATATTTGTAAAAGAAAGAAAATTTAAACTTTTTTCTTTAGTGTAATAAATATAATAAATATCATTATTCCATATAGTCAAACAATAATTCTCTCATAAGAGAGCAAGCTTTAAAATATCTCTTCATAAAATAAAGGCTTGTTATAACACAATGTGCTCTGTATTGGAATTCAGCAAAATGGAGGCTCCTTCAAGAAGCATTAGTCATCAAACTACTGGAAATACTTTTTGACATCAGGATCTTTGCAATTGAATCTCTCGTTATTTTTTTTCTTTTTGATACAAAACCTCCCTACCCAGGCCATGATTCTCTTCTAGGCATGCTTCTTCCTTCCTTCTGCCCCATTTGCTCCTGCCTGTCCTGGGCTAGAATGCTCTCCCTCACTTGGCCAGTCTAAATGACACTTCTAGAGAATGAGAAGATCAAAATGTCTGAAATTTGGAAGAAGTGGGTTTTGATCCAAGTTCTGCCTCTTACTAACTGTGCACCAGTGGGAAATATTAAAAACCAGACAATTGGCCCCATATGGAGTCGCTTAGGCTAAGCCCCATATCGCCATAGAAGACAACTTGATGAAGCTGTCTCAGCTCTCTCAGAAGTGGAATCTAAACCAGTCCACCCGGAAAAGCCTGATCAGCTCTAGTTGGGTAATCTGCCTGATAGGTCCCTACCATCCCCTGAAAGAAAATTACCAACCTGTTTTTTGGCCTAGTATAACTTTATTGTTCCTACTCTCTTCTGTGTTTAGGAATTTTTCATTATGTACATCTCTTCTGAATTCTTTTTGATCTGCTAGATTGAGTGCTGCCCAATTCATTGGTGAAGAAGGCCAGTGAGATCTTGAAATTTACTGAGTTAAATTTTATTTTTTTAACAGAAGGAAGCTTTGGCATTTAGTTATGTCATTCACAAACTGCCAATGCATCATTTATCTCATGGAATTCATCTGAAGGTTAACTTACATAACTAAAGTTTTTTAAAAAAGGTCCATGGTGTGGAGAGTTCTGCATGAATCCTACTCCTCCACAGGGTATTGGTAGCAATCACAGCCATAGTGCTCACGCCTTTAGAAATCCTACACCAAGCCTGCCTCCCATTTGGCTTTCTTTCACGCGCTTTGTGTAGTTAGTCACGCATGTGCTTCGTATTGGAATTCAGTTTACCAAAAAGCAGTTACTACACATTTGCTACGAGTCAGACTTGGTAATAGATGCTGGTGAAGATAGAGAACACATTCTCAGGAACCGAATGATTTATGTTGAACGGGAGTCCAGAATTCGGGCTTTGTAGAGCTGAAAACAGACATCTCACCCCAAATTGAAACCGTTCTAAAGGTGTGGCTCTGAGGAGAGAGTTTTAGAAAACCTATCGCCACAGGTAAGGCTGTGATCATAAGACTGTCTCCTGTTATGTATTTCTGTCAGTAACAAGGGTGAGATGATATAGATTGCCTCTGTTCTGAAACCTATTCTTTCAAATTCTAAAGTAATATACAATTAAGTTGAAGGAGAGGGAGATTGGAAGGAAAAATGTTTAATAATAAGTAAAAGTCTTCAGGCTCAAAACTTTTTCAATTCTTTTTAATTAACCACAAGCAAATACCAATAAGCCTGACCTAGCAAAACCTGTGATTGTATTAGCTCTAAATCAACCCTCAGCAGCCAAAACCTCCACTAGCAGGAAGAGGCTGTGGATGTGTAGCACCTAGGAAAGGCATACTTCCCTTTCTTTCCTACTTTTGATGTGGCCACAGAGAATAAGAACAAAGAAACACCTTGTAGTAAAAATAGGGGTGCAGAATCCAGGGGCTGCCAGATGGGCTTTTCAGGGCAGGAACTACAACCCTGTCAGGGTGTGGGGCTGCCCTGTTTCTGCCCAGCAAGAACTGATCAATCCCATGGATCAGAGATTACTGTGCGTTTTCTATTCCACCCTCTTTCGGAAGAAAGTTCTTTCTATTTATTATTTTTAAAAATAACAGTTAGCCTGTTCCTATGACATCATTGGGTGTTGAATTTGGGAGCATGTGTGTGTATACAGTGATGAGGACATATTACTTTCCTTTCACTTCCTGGTTTCCTGCTCAGGAGAAGCAACATGTGGAGCTCATGGAGAAAAGCATTTCTCAGAGATCCTGGACCTTGACCTGGGGGCAGTAACTGGCTGGAATTTTGCAGTTATTTTCCTTGGAAAAATGGCAAATATATTGTTCTTAAGAAAAGAAAGGTGCATTTTGGGTATTTCGGTGGTCAAAGGGACAGGTTTTGGCAAAACTTCTATTTGTTCCCTGATTTACATTTTCCCCTTCCTTCCTTCCTTCCTTTCTTCCTTCCTTCCTTCCTTCCTTCCTTCCTTCCTTCCTTCCTTCCTTTTCCTTCCTTCCTTCCTTCCTTCCCCTTTTCTTTCTGTTTCTCTTTTGCAATGGAAACTTGATTTTTATATGTCCCAGCCTCCTTTAAAGCTATTAGAAGTGATTCATGCATTATATTATACCTTTAAAAGGAAGGGACTTCCTCACTTCTGGTTTTTATCTTCCTGTTGGCTAGAATGTGGACACAATGGTGGTGAACCATCTTGGGCCATGTGGCTGAAGGAAACACTCTTAGTTTGATGAAGCCCAAAAAGAAACTGGGTTCCCACCAATCTTGGAGTCATCATAGCAACACTGGATGACTTCACCCCAGGACTGCAATGAGAGAAGGAGGGAAGGGAGAGAGAGAGAGGGGGAGAGGGAGGGAGGAGAAGGAAAAGGAGGGAGGGTGAAGGAAGGACAAAAGAGATCTATCTTTTAAAACATTGGTCATATCTGTACTAATAAAAGCCTAGGTGGCCCTTGTGCGTGACATCATCATAAGATGGCTGCCACAAGATGGCTGCGAACACAGCGGAGGTGGGCCCAGCGGCTGCTCTGCATGGTGAGGCCTGGGGGTCCCGCGGTTCCATGTGGCGTGGAGGAGGCCGTCTGGGTGGAGAAAGCGGGTCTCTGCAGAGGAGGGCAGTTGGGGGCGATTGGGCTGGGGAGGTGAGCAGGTAGGAGCCAGCGGTCCTGGATTATGAGAAAAATCATAACCAAAAAATGGTGATTTTGAAGCCTACATAATTAACTCATGATGATCCAATGTGAATTTAATATTACACAATTAATAACACACACAGTATATTTCAGGATGTGTAACCCTTTTTTCCACTGTTAATTTGGCGTGCTTCTGCTAACTAGTCATTTTCTAAAAGGCACATACAAAACCCCACAAAACCAAAAAACTCTATAACAGGTTACTGTTGAAAATACACTATACATACTTTAGCATTTCAAGAACTTGAAAAATATGTTTTTCTTTGTTTGGATTTAAAATGAAAAGCTTAAGACATACACATATATGAATATTTTATCAGCATTTAATATATTCTATTGTATTCACCTGAATACATTTTTATTACAAATTTATTCTTTAATATAGTCTCCTAGTGACGATGTTTTATCCAATAGCACATTGAAATTCAGAGATGCTCTTTTTGGTAGAAATGAAAATATAAAAATTTATTTGCTCCCTCTGCTGGAGAGATGGGTATTAATTTAAAGAGACATTGTGATTTTGAACTTTGGAAAGCAATGTTTCTGTTTTATTTCTTAAGTCTAAGAAGTGACTCAGTAAGCAAATATAATGAAATCTAGAGAGACAGAAATATGGCACATTTAGTAAGGTGCACTTTATCTTTAAGACTAAAATAAAAAGATGAGTGTTTGGAAAATGTTAACTTGAAAATGAAGATTTAAATGTTTGTTTCTAAAGCTTCCTTTTGTGTTTATTGTACAAGTTCACTTCCTAGAATTACCTGTCTATTTATAAAGATGGAATACCTATTCTGTGTTCCTTTATAGATTATGTGGGCTTTTGAGTATTATATTTTTATAATGTCAATACTCAAGCACATAAAACAATTGATCTCGCATGACTTTTAGCATTTGGAATTTTTAAATTTCCATTATTCTCTTCTCCTTTTTCCTCAGTTAATCTTTGACCACATATTCTGGTGTAATTACTCAAGTCTGACAGTATATCAGCTTATAAGTATAATAACAATAATAATTTCTAACACTTGTTGTGCCCTAAATGCTAAAAATTCTGCTAAATTATTTATGTGAATAATCTTATTTAGTTTTTTTCTCAAATATATGAGGGTTGGTATTAAACTAGCTTCATTTTACAGAGGAATAAACTGAGGCCTAAGTTTAAGTGCCTAATAATTGGCCAAGCCAGGTTTTTAAACCAGGCTGCCTGACTCCAGACTGTAGCCTACACATTTAACCACTATAAGAACTTTTGAATGATATCTATAGTGAAATGTCCCATGAAAATTGTAAGACTGTTTTTAAACCAATAAAAACTTATATATGTTACCACAAAGCTGCCATTTCTTCTTGCCAGACATTATATTAATGCAAGTTGCCCATGCAATCTCAGTTTGCAGGAGACTTATTGTTCTCTAAGACTGGAGCAGTGAAGACAACCTGATTAAGCTTTATGGGAGACGTGTGTCGAAGGTTGGACTTCTTGGTTAAGAACTTTGATTCTCTGGGTCAAAAGGTCAAAGTTTTCTCATTGTTAAAATGGATGTGCCTCTTGCAGGCAAGTCATAATAATAAATTTGAAAATATCTGTATGATGTGCTGAGCCTTGCAACATGGAATAATATGCTCTATAAATACTCAGTTAAAAAACCTATCAGCCCCAAAGCCAACCTGGTGTGTAGTTATACTCCCGTGTACCATATATAGTAATGGAATAGAGAATTACCTAGAAAAAAACCTTTTATACTGTTAGAAGTTTCAATTCAATGCCCTAAAGCTGAAGAATTTTGAATTAGAGCATTAACACCTTATTTAAAGGTTTGAATACTGATTTCTCACCAATTTAAAGGAAATGTAATAATGCATCTGCTGCTTTTTGATGATGCAGTATATATAGCCAAACTGTACTACGGAACCATTGACTCTATTGCTACTCGAATGAGTCAATACTTATTCTAAATATCTTAGTGGATGATTGCTGATTAATGGATTGATTTGAGCAATTACGTATCTTCAAAGCCAGCAACAGACAAAGAGAAACCCAAACAAGACAGGTGCTACCCTCTTATGTAATTGTGTACCTCCCATCACATTTCCCATATTCCATTGGTTCAAAGCAATTTCTGTCCACGCTCAGGGAAGAGGATTACACAGAAGCGTGAAGACCAGAAGGTGAAATCATGGAGGCCATCCTAAAAGCTGTCCACCAAAGTGCAATATTATTTCAACTGTCAAAATGTTAGTAGGCAAGAAGGACACTGTTTTTATTTTAAAATATGCCTATAAATTGTTTATATTCTTCCCTTCAAATACACTCCCTTGATCCTGGACTGGTTTTAGTGACTCATTTCTAGCAAAGAGAATATGGTGAAGTGTTGGTGTGTGACAAAAGGCGTTCTGACCTTCTCTTTCTTGGCTTACTCACTCTGAGGAAACCAGCTGCCAGGTCATGAGGACCTTAAAGCAGTCCCGTTGAACAGGATGTGTGTCAAGAAACCGAAGGCTGTTGTCAAAAGCCAGCAAGGGGTTGCTGCCAACAACTAACTGTGTGAGTATTGACCTTCTGCTAACAGCCACATGAGTCAGCAATTTTAGAACAAGATTTTTGGGCCCCAGTCAAGCCATTAGATTTCTGCAGCTCCAACCAATATCATCTCATGGGAGAAACTGAGCTCGACAACTCATCGAAGCCACTCCCGAATTCCTGACCCACTCAAACTGTAACATCAGTGAATTTTGTTACTCAGTAATAGATAACTGAGATAGACACAAAGTGCTTTATTGTCTGGTTTCACATCCATCAAGGCACCTCCCTCCTGTAGGTTACAGGAACTTGGTTTTTGAGAGATTGCATTTTATATTGAAAAAAAATCCTCTAAAGGTTTTCTGTTTTATTTTCCCCCTTAAAGTGACACCGACTCAAGATAGAAATGTCCACATTTGTTAGCATCTAAGAGTTCTTTGTAGGAAAAAGAAAATGTCCATGCTATGTCCCGAAGCTGTGGTTAGAGGAATAATTTGGCCCACAAAAGGCTGTGCATAATTTAACATTCAAATCTCAGAGCTGCCTTAAACCTTTTCCCACTGCATATTCTAAAGGCTGTATGCAGATGGAACAGCACATTTTCTGCTGAGAAATGTTCCAAAGATAAAGTAAGAAAGATGAGAACACTTGTTCTTGAACTGTTCCAGGTGAGTGAAGCCTCAGTGCTGATGCGAATCAATTTTCTCATAAGGCTTGGCTCAGAGAAAACAGTCAAAAGAGAAAACCTTCATAGGGGCCTGTCACCCTAACGAAGTTCAAAGAAAGGTGGTGCCATCAACAGAAAGCCTGTGGGTTGCCCCTCCCTCCAGCTGTGAACCCAGGAGCAAAACAACATCAAAGTTCATCAACTTGGATTGGTTTTCTTAATGGGACTAAAATAATCTAGTCTCAGTGAAGAAATAAATCTTTATTCAAACTGATGTTAAAAGGGCAATTCTGTGTGGCTATCACAATAACCGACTTTACGATTGATTGCTAGCCTCGTGTAGCAATCATTCTTCACTTCCTTACTCTTCTTACTCTTATTTAACTTCTTATCTTCCATCATTCCACTTTTATAGTTAAGAGCTGATTAAGCCATGATAGAATATTTTCACTTTTCCACTTCAAAACTTATTTTAGGATACTCCACACCTCCCCAGACACATCTATGTCACAAATAATCTTATTACTTTTCCTTTGGTATTGGTGTTTCAGTGGTCAAATTGAAATTTACTAGTGCATATTCCACGGTGGAAGAAGAAACTGCCTATTAGTTAAATTTAATTCACATTAAATTGTGACATCTGTGCCTTAAAGGGGTAAATTGAACAAGACCTGAATTTAATTTATCAAGTATACTGAAGTAGGTAAGTAGCAGCATGGGGCCTGATGCATCAGAGGTGGAAGCATAATGAGATCAGTAGGTAAGCCCTCCATAAAATTATTTGGGGTGTAAGAGAATTCAGACATAGCAATTATATTTAGCAAGAAGAAGCAGTTCTAGAAAGTGTGAAGCAATTAGTCAGATTTACAAGCTCAAAGCAGAGAAGGAAAAATTACTTAAGTTACACTAAGAAGCATCCTAAATCAACATTACACTGAATTGATCTCAGTTGAAAGTAGCTGGCTAGAAATGCTTGGTTTATCTTTACCATTAAATATTGCCAGAGTGTTTGACTAGCACCAAGAATATATAGCCTGGCATTTTGAACTGTAGTAAATTGTAAGCACAGGGGCTTTTGCAATGTGTGTGTGTGTCTTTTGGGAGAGACTCTCAGAACATTGAGGAGGGTCAATGTTGATCTACACGCTAGTTGTATTTTTAACATTCCTGCCAATATCCAAAGTAAAGGGTATGCAAAAACATTTAAAGAGGATGAAGAAGTGGCAGTGGTTATAAGTGACAAATAGGCTGCACTATTTTAACAGGTTTTATATCAACACATGCCATTGTCCATTTACTTCCTGAATGATTCTGAATATTTCTGACCAAATTTATTTTCCAGAAAGATTTAATGTCCCTAAAAATAGTATAGAAGAGATTTTAAAATATGCATTGCTATGTTGAAATATCTCAGTAGAACAACTGAGAAATATTTTTTCACTGATTTGTATGAATATACTTTTAAAATGTCAAACTGTTCATATTGGATATATCCATGCAATTAAAAATTTGGATTAAGGAGCAGAACATAAAATAAGTCCTGCTTGCCAGTGAAATCCCTCCTTGAATTCCTCTTAGCATTATTTGGAAATTAAGTACTCAGATGCCACCTGCATATTTTTAGCAATGAGCTAAAAATTAAAGATAGTCTTTTTCCACAAAGAGAGGAACAGGCTGAAAATTACTTCTACTAATTTTTATTAAGCATTGATCTTGAAGAGAAAGGAGGAAAAAAAGGAGTGAGATGGTCTAATAGTATCCGCAGATGGGCTGGTGTGCCTGTTCACAGCACTTTTGTTTGTTAAGATCTTGTAGTTATCAGAATTGGTCACATATATACACATCCACACAATGGCCAGAATGACTAAAATGATAAACTACCTGAATTTTCTTTCTAGAATTAAAGATTGAAAATTATTCTGTAAACAAAAAAGGTGGTAATTATTTTTAGACTGCACCAGCAACTGACAGTAGCTTTTTGCACATTAATTAATTTAATCCTGAGCAACTACTAAATTATGATGTTTAGCTGCCTATTTACCAGCATAATCAATTGTTACCATACTAAGGCTTTGTAAAACAATAGGGTGGAAGAAAGGGCAGTGTTGTGTGTGTGTGTGTGTGTGTGTGTGTGTTTCTGTGTGTATTTTAAAGAATTTTTATTGATTTTTAGAGAGACAGGAAGGGAGAGGGTGAGAGAGAAACATTGATGAGAAAGTGAAACATGGATTGCCTGCCTCCTGCATGTCCACAGCTGATGGATCAAACCTGCAAACTTTTGGTGCACTGAACGCTGCTGCCCAACCAACTGAGCCATACTGGCCAGGGCGCAGAAAGGGCAGTGTTTACTAGACCCTAACATAAGCCAGTTGAAGAACTACCTGCTCTAACATTCCTATAATACAAGTGTACAAAGAAGGTTAAAGAAAAAAAAACAAAACCCAGCCATAGTCCCTGTGGAATCTCTACCATGGTCATATCTCGCAATGCTGTGTTTGGTGGGGAGAAAGGAAAGCCTGAGTTAAAAAAAAAAAACTCCCAAGATTTCTTTCTTTATATTACTAAAGGTGAACACTATGGTTTTCACCTTTTTGTTTGGTATTCTTTGTATTTATGTTTGGGGAACACTTTCAAAAGTCCTTCATGCAAATGGTAGGAATCAGGAACAATAAGGAAAACTCAGAGACATCGTTCTTATGCATATTGATGCAAATATCCTTAGTTAACCAATAGGATCCAGCAGCACATGAAGAAATATTACACCATTACCAAGTGAGCTTCTTTCCAGAAATTTAAAGGTAGTTCAATTTTAGGCAGCTTTTATCATATTAACAGATGAAATATGAACCTAAAGATTATTGTCCAAGGATGTTGAGATAGTATGTTAAACTCAACACCCATTCTCATGGTGTGCTGGGCATACTGCTATTGCTCCTCTGGGTCAGTCTTTACCCTGTTGTTGCCCCATAAGGATGGCCTGTACATACTCCATCAGAGGAATGTTTCAGTCTCAGGTCTAGCTGATTTCAGCCAATGGAGACACCTGCGACCCAGGAGGAGATCATAGAATGAGAAGAGACTGAGGTTAGAATATTTAGTTAGTTCCTGTTTCCCTCTGTGAAGCATTGTTTCAGGTTAAATGTGTCCTGCAAAAAAAAGTCACTTCTACCCTCAAAAGGCTTTTCTACATGGCTCTCTCCCTCTGATTTCTGGTAAATACTTCAATCTCTTATCCCTTCTGTCCTTGGAGTAGTCCCAGCTGGGAATGACTGGGGCAGCTCTGGCTCTGTTTTACATGCCTCAGTCTCCAGTGAGCTAGCCCAGATATATATTTATGCTGAAAGTAGAGGAGCCAAAGAGAGCAATACTTTATGTTTAATTTTGTCAAATAAGAAACTAGAAAAATAACTCTAGTTTTCTAAGGGAGGGGTCAGTATTGGTTTTAAATCATCTAAGCTTCAATGTAGAGATAAACAGAAATTCGTATCTTAAGTATATGAAGTCCTCGGACAGGGTTAGAAATGATGAATGGAAGAATAAGAATGCATAATCCTTTCGTTTTAGGAATTTGGTATTCCTTCACTTCTTCAACTTAGATATCACCATATATAAAAGCCTAATATGCAAATTGTCCCCTTAGGAGTTCGACTAGGAGACTGGGAGTTTGATTGCTCGCTATGATATGTGCTGACCAGAACGGGGAGGCACAGAATGGAGGAAGGCCCCAGCCGGCAGCTGGCAGCTGGGGAAGGGAGGCCCCAGCTGGCAGCCGAAAGGCCCCGATGGGCCCTGATTGCCAGCCAGGCCTAGAGACCCTACCTACCTGTGCACGGATTTCATGCACTGGGCCTCTAGTTTTAGATAAAGGGAAATCAGATATTTTCTAGCTATTGTTCCAGAATGAGGATCCCTGGTGTTGCTTGGTATTGTCTGGAGGCTGTTTCTATGGCAGTTGGAGGTATAAATCATTTGACCTGCTGAGAACTGCTGCTGAATGTCTTATGTAATCAAAGAAGATTCAGTGGAATTAAGACTGATTTTGAAATGCTGTTCAATATTTTTTAAAAAATTACCTATTGATTGATTTTAGAGAGAGAAGAAGGGAGAGAGTGAAGAAAGGGGGAGAGAGAGAAACATCGGCTTGTTTGACTCATCTGTACATTCTTTGGTTGATTCCTGTCTGTGACCTCACTGGTTATTGAACTTGCACCCTGGCATATCAGGAAAACGCTCTAACCAACTGAGATACCTGGCCAGTGCTGTTACTGAATACTTCAAACCTTTTGAGTCATGTGGCTGTTTAACAACTGTCAGAATAATTGTTTGCTAATTTAATTTTTGTTAATTTATTGTATATTTATGTAAATATTTTGCATTATGGATGGCCTTATTTTTGTTAATAGTATAATTAGCCTCCAAAAGAAGCCTTGAATGTGTAGTAGAGTATGTAACACCGTTAAACCTATTTAGTAATGAAGCATTGAGATGGAGACTTAGTCAAGATAATTCAGTAAATGAAGATCATGGATGGGCTTTTTAATATGTTAGTTCTGACACCATAAATTACCTGTATAACATTTGATAAACTTTCCAAACCTCAGCTTTCTCATCTTTAGAAGGGAATTATTATAAACTAGAGGCCTGGTGCATGAAAATTCATGCCCTGGAGGTGGGGGTCCCTCAGCCCGGGCTGCCCCCTCTCACATTCTGGGAACCCTCAGGGGTGGGAGGCAAACTGGTGATCAGGGGAAGGTGATGCCCCCATCACACCTCTGCTGCTGCCACTGCCAGCAGCACAAGCCTTGGCTGGTCCTGGTTATCTGAGCCTCGGGCTGGCCCTGAGGAGCTGGAGGGCTGAGGGGACTGAGGGACTCTGGAGGCAGGGCTGAGGGGGCTGGGCGCCACCATCTTGTGGCTGTGGGCACCGCCATCTTTGAGGGTGGGGCATTCAATTAGCATATTCCCTCCTTATTGGCTTGGGCGCTGCCATCTTTGCAACGATGTTAGGGTAAATTAGCATATTCCCTTTTTATTAGATAGGATACTGTATAGATCCTTCTTCCTCTTCTTTTTATCTTTTTTTTTTTTTTGGCGAGTGTCAAATGAAATGTTTATAAAATCTAAAAACTGAGCTAGGTTCATAGCAAATGCTCAAGACATGTTAGCTTCATCTCTTTCCTCAGTGACTTAGATTTACTCTGAAATTTGGGTTTTATTTATAGGTATTTAAAGATTACTATCTAATATAACAAAGTAGGTTCTCTTTTATATAAGGTCTCAATTATGAAAAATATTATATTTGGCCTATATGAGAACTAAGAAAAATTTTCTGGATGTACATTTGTGTAGAAATGTATGTATTTGTCAAATTTCATAGAATGAAATTTTATAGGATGAATTGTTATGAATTCTCTCTTGGATATAAAGTTTCTCAAATGGTGGAATTTAAGTTTTTTATTTTCTATTTTTGTCAACATCAAGTCTCTGTTTTTACTACTAGCAATATGGTCTGGATTATCCTACCCAAAGCTGGGTAGTTAAACCATAAATACTGCTGGCAAGGCAATCAATGATGTGTACTTTTCAAGAATCAAGTCTTCCTGATCATGATGTGCTGATAACCAAAGTCAGTCCTCTGCAAAAAGGCAAAATGTGTCTGTTTCTTCATGGTTCATTTTGCACATAATTATGTTTTTGACAGCATATCTTTCCCTCTCTAACAGGTTCATTTTGCTTTATTTCTACTTTTATTGTCAGGTAAACACATTTATTCTAAAGCCTAAATATACTAAGCAGTGCATACAAGGAGATAGTCATTTTATTCCCATGCAAATTTGTATTTTTGGCAAAATATAGTTTGTTCTGATAATTTGGCCATATAGGCAAGAATTCTATTGTTCTCAATTCTAGAATGGAAATAGATTCCCATATTCTCTATACTGAATTCTCATACTGAACTTACTGCTTTACCTTTCTGTTTAGTACTTTGGAATTTCAAAAGTTTTTTTTTTATTTTTATATCTATGTATATGTATATGTATATATATCTACATCTACATCTATATCTAGAAACCACCATGTTTCTCTAATTATAATTCAACTATTAGTAAACATAAACTGACTGTGTCCAAGAAGTTGGGGATTTATGGCTATTTATATGAATTCTGACATGTCAAATTATAGGGTTATTTGATTTTTTTTCTACTAGCAATTGTAGTGAATTGTGGGTGAGCTTATAATTCTAGCTTTAGTTATCACACAGTAATTGATATCAGTTAACGCACAGTCAGGTACATTTTCTTAGGCTTATTTATCTGGTGAATGGATTTGTCCTGGACCATGCTAGATATCAGGCAATGAAAGATGACTGGACTTGAATTCATTAGAATTTTATACTTAGAGTCTAATCTAAACAATAATAATGATGCAAATAAAGTTTAAATGTTCACCACCCCATTGATAAATTACTCTATTCTGAAGAATCTAGGTTAGAAACTAGAAGAAAATTTTCTCTCAAATAAAAGCATGTGGATCCAAGTCATTTCTTGTCAAATTGTCATGATATAGCTATCGGTAGGCAAAAAAGGAAATGCCATTCATTGAACAACTAACTGTATGTACTTGTTCCTTTATGAAATCAGCTCTTTCAAACCTGTCAAATCTTTGAAACCTATATTATTGCCCCATTTTACAGACAGAAAAATGTTGAGTCTCAGAGTGATCAACTCCCAAAGATGACAGAACTCAAAATTAAATGTTCTCAAACCAAAGTTCATGCTTTTTCTACTCTCCCAAATGACCCTCTTTTTAAAAACAAATGTCTACAATTTTATCTTAACATATTTGTATTTGAGCAAATCTTATCTTAAACAGATAATCAATTCTTAAGTAAATTGGACCACATTTTTTATTTGTCTGAATGAATAGGAGAGTTTAAGAAAAAAGGAGGGATAAAATGTAGAGTTAAAGTATGTTCATTGACTCATTTTTTATAATGGCAGACTATATTACACAATTACAGATAATGTATACCCCATGTTTAATATAAGTTTGATTTGGAGGTAAGGCATGCTCTCATACACTACAGCAGTTGCCTTTAGAGTGTGGAAAATATTTTGCACAGGGGAAGAAGCTCAGCTTGGTTAGTGAAGATTTGCCAGCATAAATTGTAGAGGGCACTGACCTCTGTCGCTACACGTGAAGTAGGTAGATTTAGTATTCAAAAGATTTGTGTGTTCTACTTACAAATTTAAATTTTAATTACCACGGCACAAGAGAGAAAGACTCCTTAATACTATAATTTGAAAATTCACATAGATTTATTTTCCCATTAAAAAATCTTTATGATTAATTACATGCAACACCTCTAAGAAAACCTCAGTATTTTGCTTCAGCATACAAAGTTTCTGCTAAAAGAAAAGTATAACTCATTAAGGATTCATTTGAAATATTATTTTGCATATTAAATACTGTTCAGTAAATTTTAGTTTTGATGGTGGTGAAATGATTTCGTTTGGAGCAGGCTGTTGGTCATGCTGAAGGACTATAATAAATCAGTTCCATGAAAAAAAAATGTGAATGTATGTCACTGTATTAGCTTTAGGCCATTCAAAAGCAGCTAAGCCTTTGTTTTACCTAAAGAAAAGAATGTTTAATTTATAAGAACAGGTAGAAAAATGTTTATGCTATTTCTTAGTATTTTACTTGATGATTAATCTTTTGTTCACTACTGGATCTGATTAACTGTCACTCGGTGTGTAGGTCTTAGTTTTCTTAAAGGGAATAGGAAGTGGCTAACGCCTAAGCAATATTTTAGCTTGAGGGTAATGTGTTTTCTGGTTTCCACCCTGTCAGATTCTCACCCTGGTCCCCAGGGAGGCAAGAAGAGATTGTCTATTTGACATATTTTGCCTAAAGCAAGTCCTGAAACTAGGATTCATATTGTTCATTTAACTGAGTGCTGATATCCATAGGTTTGCCAAGGGTCAGAATACAATCCATTAAAAAACAAAAACTTAATACCTCTCTTTTACAAATGAAGTTGGATTTTGTATAAAGTAATGAGGCAAAAGGAAGATGGGGAATATTTGACTCTGAAACAATTTTATTTTATTTTTTGTAAAGCAGATAGAATCAGGCTTCAAATGGGTTTTTAAATTTTTAACTATTTTTTAAAATATATTTTATTGATTTTTTACAGAGAAGAAGGGAGAGGGAGAGAGAGTTAGAAATATCGATGAGAGAGAAACATTGATCAGCTGCCTCCTGCACACCCCCTACTAGGGATGTGCCCACAACCAAGGTACATGCCCTTGATCAGAATCAAACCTGGGACCCTTCAATACGCAGGCCAATGCTCTATCTACTGAGCCAAACCAGTCAGGGCAATTTTTAACTATTTTTAACGGTATTGGGAAATTTAAGATTCTGAATACCCCTTGTTGTGCCCAGATTTCAAGGTTCCCAAGAGCCCACCAGGGAGCCAGCGAGTCCGATGCAAAAGCAAAGAGTCATTTATTTCAAACCTAGGTTTGGCTCCCCTGCCACACTCACCGATGCAACGGTAAGCCCCGGTGGCCGAGAGAGAGAAAGCCTGATGGGACAGGGGGTTTTATAGGGGGGGTGGAGTGAGGGCAGGAGAGGGGACTGTGGGTCCCGCCGATTGGCTAGGCGCGAGTTGGTACAGGATGTGGTCATACTGATGGCATGCACTTCCCTTGATTATTATTGGTTAGTCCAGAGAAATCCTCGGTGTGGCTAGCAGCGGCTTCTTCTGGGAAGAAACACATGGCTCTGTCCCAAAATGGAGAACCCAAGGCAAGATGGAGGGCGCAGTCCTTGCCTGGCTCCCGCTGCCGCCGCTTGAACACGCCGCAAGGCAGGATGGCCCTCCCGCACAGCACTTGCAGCCGGCCTGCAGGCGGACCGGGACTCCCGCAG
>NW_006294998.1:1629893-1631526 GCF_000327345.1 Myotis davidii | reverse complement strand
CGCACGGACCCCCGGCCCCAGCGTGGGCGGGCGGGGAGCCGACCACGGGGGAAGGGCTCCCCCGTGGTGGGTCGCCGCCCAGCACCCCTCCGCCCGCCGCCAGCCACGTAGCCGCAGCCGGCCCGGACTCACGGAGCCCGTGGGTGCGGAGGGATCCAAGAGCCCAGGGCCAGACTCCTCCTCCCGTACGCCCTTCACCCTCTCTGGACACAGGTGAAAAGGAACAGCATCATGTACCGAGAAAAATAATAAGATTTCGACTTTTTTCAATATCTGGATTATAACAGTAAATATAAACTTAATCTGATAAAGTAAATTAAATATGACTTATTCCAAATACCCCCAGATGGTAGTTTCCACTAATAAAAATAGGTTGCTGACTGATCTTGCAGGGGTGCATTATCTATGGATTTAGTTACTAAAATTAATAATGATAGTATAATATTCAGAGATTAACAGAAGATTATAATCATAATTTGCTATATGGGAAAACTTTTTAAAATTAGAAATATCCCATATGTATATTCCACACATAGTAACTTTATGAATATATCATTTTTGTTGTTCTTCTTCAAATCCAGGGTTAAAGTAGTAGAAAACTTCTGTAAGATTGTGAAAAAGTTCTCACTCTAGAATTAGGTGAAAATATTAAAATAAGTACCCTAAACCATATGATTTATCTGTGATATAAACAGGAATTACTTCTACATTATTTATTCTCCATTGTCTTAAAATTTTCCTATAAGGAGTACTACAGCTATAATGATCCTTAGATTACTTGTAAGAAAAGTCACATCATAATCTCTTCAACCATTTCCAAAAACAGTGCCTTGACCAAAATTCCCCTTACCTGATAACATCACCACCAATGAACCAGGCTTAACATGCTAGAATATCTTTTATACCTATTCATCTGTTTTATATTTATACTAGAGTCCCAGTGCACAAAAAATTTGTGCACTCAGGGGCAGGGGGTCCCTCATCCCGGCCTGTGCCCTCTCGCAGTCTGGGACCCCTCGGGGGTGACCACCTGCTAGCTTAGGGTTGCTCCCCAAGGGATTGGGCCTAACCTGGCAGTCAGATATCCCTCTGGCAGCCTGGGAGCCCTCAGAGGATGTCCACTTGCCAGCGGGGAGCAGGCCTAAGCTGCAGTCAGACATCCTTAGCGTTGCTGAGGAGGTGGGAGAGGCTCCCACCACCACCACTGTACTGGTAGCCATCATCCTGGCTTGTGGCTGAGCAGAGCTCCCTCTGTGGGAACATACTGACCACCAAGGGGCAGCTCCTGCATTGAGCATCTGCCCCCTGGTGGTCAATGTGTAGCATAGTGACCAGTGATTCCCAGTAGCTCTCCTGTTATGGTCAATTTGCATATTACCCTTTTATTATATAGGATAGAGGCCTGGTGCATGGGTGGGGGCTGGCTGGTTCACCCTGAAGGGTGTCCTGGATCAGGGTGGGGGTCCTGCTGGGGTGCCTGGCAAGCCTGGGTGAGGGGCTGATGGCTATTTGCAGGCTGGTCAAGTCCCCCCAATGGGGACCCTCACCCCATGGAGGTTTGGCCATCCTGGGTGAGGGGCTGATGGCTGTTTTCAGGCTGGCCACACCCCCTTTAGGGTGGGGGGTTCCCACT
>NW_006294998.1:1602983-1629721 GCF_000327345.1 Myotis davidii | reverse complement strand
CAGCTTGGGCGGGCAGGAGGGAAGCTTGGCTTCCTCCATCATTGGAAAACCAAGCCTCCTGCTTGCTCCAACTCCATGGCTGCTGGCCGCCATCTTAGTTGGATTAATTTGCCTATATTCACTCTGATTGACTGGTGGGCATGGCTTAAGGTATAGTGAAGGTATGGTCAATTTGCATGTTTGTCTTTTATTAGTGTAGATTCCACTAGAGGCCCAGTACATGAAAATTCATGCACTGGAGGGAGGGTCCCTCAGCCCAGCTTGCCCCCTCTCACAGTCTGGGAGTCCTCAGGGGCAGTAGGTGACCTGGCGATCAGGGGAAGGTGATGCCCCATCACACCTCTGCTGCTGCCACTGCCAGCAGCATAAGGCTCGGGTAGCCCTGGTTACCTGAGCCTCGGGCAGCCCTGGGCGACTGGGCAGCTGACATCTGAGGCTTGCCGGCACCTTGGGCCGGCCCTGGGTGGCTGGGGGGGGCGGGGCTGAGGGATCTGGGGGTCTCTGGAGGTGGGCTCAGCCTTGCCACATGCCTACCGCCTGGCGGGGCTGAGGGGACTGGGCACCACCATCTTGTGGCTGTGAGCGCTGCCATATTTGAGGGTGTGGCAGTCAATTAGCATATCCCCTCCTTATTGGCTGTGGTCGCTGCCATCTTTGCGATGGAATGGGGGTCAATTAGCATATTCCCTCTTTATTAGGATAAGTTGCCAATTTATGAATATTCTACCTTCATAATGATTTCTTAATCCACCAAGTTTTTTCGAATTTCATCACCATATTCCATATTACCAAGTCCATATTACCATGGGAGCAGGATAAGTTAATTCAGACTTTTCTAATAAGAAAAATAAACTTCTTCCTCTTTTCAAAATGTAAATATCTCACTAGCACCATTCCAAAACACCCAAATATCAACTCACTCAGAGTTTAAAGATTAAACCCTTTGTGATGTAGAGCAAAGTAGTTATTTGATAAATTGTTTGTTCTAATGGACCATCAGAGTCAGTTGAGAAATAACTAGTGGAGGGAATTTTTGCATCGCAGTTAAAATAGAAAAAAAGAATGCTTGAAGAAGCAAGAAGTAAGGAAAAGTATCTTAGTGAGGGAGTCATGTCCTGGTCTAAAAACAGATTGGAGGAGAGAGAAAAAACATGGGCCTTTCAAGAGGGGCAAGGATGCCAATATTTGCCCTATGGGTACACCTGGAAAAGGACCACTGTATGGAACATTGCTGACATGCCCTGTTATAAAATTTGACCTCCTCGCCTCTTTTTTCCTCACTCAAGTATTATGCTAGCACTAGCACACCACATAATGTTGTTTTGGTCAATGATGGACACATATATGATGGTGATCCCATGAGATTATCATGGTGCTGAAAATTTCTATTGCCAAGTGATACTGTAGTCATTATAATGTTGTAGCACAGCACATTCCTCATGTGCTTAAGGCGATGCTGGCATAAGCAAACCTATGCTTATAATTGTACAAAAGTATAGCAAAGACAATTCTGCACGGTACATAATACTGGATAATGACAACAAGCGACTATGTGTTTACTGTACCTTTTATCATTATTTTAGAGAGTACTCTGTTTATTTATAAAAAAGAAATGTTGCTGTGCAATGTGGACAGAAGACTCATGCATCTTGTGTTTCTCAATTGCATTATTTTCTCTTGAGTTTGATTTAATTTTGTGATATTTTGTATAGAAATATGCTGTACAGGTTTGTAGCCCAAGAACAATACCGTAGGCTATACCATATAGCCTAGGTGTGTATTAGTCTATACCATCTAGGTTTGTGTGAGTGCACTCTATAATGTTTACACAACATCAAAATCACCTAATGACTAATTTTTCAGAACACATCTCCATTGTTAAGCAGCTCATGACTGTATTTTTACTGGATGGTGTCCTTGCTTCATCTAGTCCCTCTCTGGGTGACTATCTAGTAGGAAGGACACTACTCTACGTCACAGGATTTCATTTAGTCTTCATCTCATAACACCCAGAACACCCTTAAAATCAGAAGAGGGCTGAGTTACCTGCCTAGTCTCTAACCTCCTTATATACTTGAGTAGCTGAACTTAATCAACTAGAGACACCCAGAGCTCCATGATGTTTAATGATACATTGGGACATGTGTAGCTTTGATCATCTCTGATTTATCATCTTTTCCTTTTCCCACTGTTAAAGGATAAATTTGTAAAAGACAAAATTCTGACTCCATAAAAAATATAAAATGAACACTTGTCAAGGATTTTATTTAACTCATGAACTTATGAGGTAACCAGTTAAGTGTTACAACCACTTCAAAAGATCATTCAAAAAGAAGAGACATATAGGCCATGAAATGATTTTACGGTTTGAAGCAAAATCAACTCTTTTCCACAGGGATAGGTATGGGAAAGAGAAAAATGTCTTTCCATCAGACAGAATTTATTTGCATGCTAATGGACAAGTTATTTGCAGTGCTATCAATTATCTACAACTTACAGAGGTGTAAAATAGCTCAAAAGAGCATGAAACATGCAGATGCCTTAGATTTAGAAGCTGAATCGTAGATTTACACCAAAGGATGGTTAGCATATTTTGTAAAGAATCAGATAGTAATGGTCTCTGTCAGTTATTCATCTTGGTTTTGTTTTGTTTTGTCTTAGAACCTTTTAAAAGTATAACCATCCTTCAAAATTCAAATGTACGAAAGTAGGTCGCTAGCCCAGTTTGGTCCATGGGCTCTAGTGTACCTGACTCCTATTTTCAATATGTGCAGTTTATGATCAGTGTCAATAACTTTTTTGGTTCATTCCATAGTCTTTCACAAATCTTCTAACAGTATCTGGACCATCTCTTGTTTTGTTGCAAAATAATTCTTTGACCATGTTAATTTGGTCACCTCCTCAAACAATTTCAATGGGTCCTTGCAGAATTAATTAAATGCAGACTACTCAGACCTGGCATTCAGGCCTCTCAATTCAGTTATTTGACTGCTGCAGATTTATTCCCTTGTATCTCTCCATGTATGAACCACTCACTTAAGTATGCCCCATTATTTAAGTATGCCCCATTTTCTCATTTCTGCACATTTTCATATTTTAACTATTACTTGACATTCTCTTCTTCTTTGGAAATCTTAGCCTTTCTTACAAGGCCTATTTCAAGGGCTGTCTGCCCAATGATGTTCTTCCGGTCTTTATCTAGAGAGAATATTCTTTGAGCCCTCCTAACATTAGCATCATTATTTATATCACTCATTCTAATCTTCCCTGTAGTGAATCCTCTTTACCTACATATTACTTCCTGTCTTAGTCTGTTTGAGCTGCTATAACAAAAATGCCATAGACTGGTAGCCTTATTAACAACAATTTATTTCTTACAGTTGTAGAGGCTGGGACGTCCAAGATCAAGACATTGGGCTGATTCGGTGTCCAGTGAGGACCTGTTTTCTGATTCAGAGAAGCCCATCTTTTCACTTTAATCTCATATGGTGGAAGGGGCAAGACCACCTTACTAATATGTGGTAGTCCCATTATGAGGACTTTGCCCTCATGGCGTAATCTCCTCCCAAAGACCCCACTTTCAAATCACATTACATTGGAGATTAAGTTTCAACATATGAATTTTAGGAGCACACAAACATTCTGCCTATAGCGCTTCCCATTTGATATTAGATTTTGTTCTTATTTACATAATCTAGGCCTTTTGAAGATTAGCTGCTCAATAAGCATTTGTTGTGTTATATCACATTTCTTTAATTTGCTAGAATCAGAAGTTAACTTACTAAGATAACTTCAAAGTGTTTGTTCCCTTTATATCATTAGCCAGGCTGGAATCTATGGGAATTTGCTTAATATTCTTGTATTAGTTATCTATTGCTACCTACCCAATTCCCTCAAAATTTATTAGCTGAACATTAAAATAAAATTTATGACTGCTGGGCCGGTGTGGCTCAATGGTTGAGCATAGACCTATGAACCAGGAGGTCACGGTTAGATTCTTGGTCAGGGCACCCACCTGGGTTTCGGGCTCAAACCCCAGTAAGGGGTGTTCAAGAGGCAGCCAATGGATGATTCTCTCATCATTGATCTCTCTCTCTCTCTGTATGTCTCTCTCCTCATTTCTCTCTCTCTCTCTCTCTCTCTCTCTCTCTCTCTCTCTCTTTCTCTCCCCCCCCACCGCTTTCCTCTCTGACATCAGCAAAAATGTAAGAGAAAGGAAATTTATGACTTAGTGGGTTCTGTGCATGAGATGTCTATGTTGGGCTTCTCTAGATTCTTTGGCTCATGGGCCCTCTCAGTGCTGCAGTGAAGATAATGCCAGGACTGTAGTTGAAGATAATGCCAGGACTGTAGTCCCTCACATGTTCATCTGGGGAAAGATGCCTTTCTAACCTCACTCATGTGATTTGCAGGATTCAGTTTCTTGTGGGTTGGACTGAGGGCCTGTGTTCTCACTGGTTATTGGTCAAAGGCCTTCTTCCATTCTTTGTGGCTTCCTCCTAGGGAGCTCATAAGATGGCAGCTTGCTTCATCAGAGTGAGCAAGTGAGAAGGCGGTAACATAGGTTCTCATTTTAAAAAATATATTTTATTGATTTTTTACAGAGAGAGAGAGAGAGAGAGAGAGAGAGATTTAGAACCTAATCTCAGAAGAGGCCACATTCCATTATGTTTGCTGTATTCTATTTGTTAAGGGCAAATCTCCAGGTCCAGCCCAATACACAAAGAGGTGGAATCATGGGGGGCTATTATAGAGTCCGCTTGTTCCAATTCTCTCTACTTCAGTTTCAAACCCCTCAGGTGATGGTAATAATGTTGAAGCTACCAAATTCAGAGGATTGCAAGATGAAAACACGTTTATAAATTCAAGATGCTGTGGAATGTTAAAGGTGGCCTCTACAAATAAGAAGGCCATGGGAAACCTTTTTCAGTCAAATAAAAGAGATTATCAGATAGATTATATTTATGGAAAAAGCCTAAATGGATCTTTAACTGAAATTAAAGTCTACTAAAAAAAATAATGTTTGTGTGTGCATTTCTCCCCTTATTATTTAAGCTTCTGGCTTTTGGAAACTTAGACTTCTTTTCTCTTGTCTCCCTATGGTGTTGCATATTTAAAACAGACATACTTGCATCTTAAAAGAGAAAGTAATTTTACAACAAAGAAAAGGTTCCCAGTCCTCACAGAGGTCTCCAGTTTTGGAAGATCTCTTCCCTAGCCATGTATAAAGTGACTATTTCATATATATATATTGGGGCTATGAGAAATTATCTTTAAAGTGACTGGTTAACTGAGTTTAATCACCATGGGTTACACTCTTATTGCTACAAAAATTATTGCAACTGTAGTATATCATTATTCCAGTAGATGGCAGAAGCACATCATGCACCAAATTGGAGTAACCTAGAAAACCTGTCTATTGAAGGCATCAACAAAGGTCTCAACCTGTTTTAAAAATCTGCCTTTGTTGTTTGGGACACCGTGAATGTAGAGGAAATTGTATTATTCCATCACAGACACCTCTAATTCAGACAGGTATTGTTGATATTCTACAGAATTAAAAAAAAATAATTCATAGGAATAAGTGATCTCATGCAGAATTAAGTCATGCCTGTGTGTTAATCTTGTCAATTCAATCAGCCACCTTTTCCTTTTTAAAAATAAAACAAACTGGGTATAATATGGAAATAATTTTAATTTAAAAAGGCATATAGTACTTTTTAATTATAAACCATGAACATCAGTTACATAGATAGTGGTGTTTGGCAATGAGAATGAAAAGACACAGAAAGACATATTTATATTCGATTGCTATTTTTCAGTTATGTGATACCAGCATTTTTCAAAGGATGTACACATTATTGCACATATTGTAGTTTAGAGAGCATATATGCATAATAATTCCACTGCTATTTTTGTCTGTTTGTATTTTTGCTAACTTGACAATAGCATAATTTAAACCAAGAACATTATGCAGTGATGTAATTACAACCACTGAAAAATAAGAGTGGTGAAATTTATATTCATGCAAAATAACATGAATTAGGCAAAATTCAGGTAATTTTTCTGGCAATGATGCTATAATGGAAAAGATATACACAACCACAATTCAACAAGGTAAATCTTGGTTTTCTTTTTGTTTTCACTATATAAAATGAGATGTGTTCGCTCAAAGAAAGAAAGAAAGAAAGGAGGGAAAAAGGAGATCCTCGTAATATGTATTGATAATAATGCCCATTGCTTTCCTGGTTCTTTTGGCTTTAGCAGAACATTAAGTCTGGTCCTTCCTGTGAGGCTCCTACCACCAGGTGTGGGGGCTCCCCTCCTGGGACAGGCCACCTCTAGCCAGATAGCTATTGAGAGTTTGCTGTGATACTTTGAGTGGGAAGACCTGCAGGATTTTAGCTAGATCTGACTTCGGTTATCAGATCTGAGAGCTGCAGCCACAGCATATAGGTAGACGCATACTGAGATTCATAGCTGGGAAATTAGAGCAAGACTGGGTGAGCTGTGAGATTGATGTGGGCAGTTCAGGAGTTAGTTTTTGAATAGAGGCTATAGGCCTGGCTACCTTCTCAGTGTGGTGTGTTGGAAGCCTTTCTGTATAAGGGAATTAGCTAAAAGGAGTGCATTACATCGATGCCTTCAGGGACTGTCAATCTACTAAGGCCTCACTGACTGTTTCCTGAGTTTTGCTGATAGCTCAGACCCAATTAGATTGTAAACGGGATCTGGATTGCTTTTTGCTTAATACATTATCATACATATGCTTATGGTAAAGCTTTACTGGCATTTTCTATCCATTGTGGACATCTTTCAAGACAACCATTTGACTGGGCATTTTATAATCTCAAAGTGCTTGGTTTTGCAGTACAGTTTTAGAGAATTTAGTTTGTCTTTGCTTCCTCATTAGTTAAAAAACTTGAATCTATTTTAGCACTAATCCTTGGAGTACCTTATTGTTTCCCTTTCCTTCTCCAGAAGAAATGTTGATTTCCCTGAGTAGATTTTTACATATCTATGATGTTTGTTTATCAATTTTTCAACCCCATAGAGATTTTTAAATAGCTAAGAAACTTATTTCATTCAAGGCTTTGATAACATATAGTATGCATACCCATCCATTTATTTTTTACATTATGCATATTTGTCTTCATTTTAGGAGCTTTATGAAATCAACTTTGCAAATACATAATTGTTTATCACAATACAAATTAACTTAAAATAAGGATATACTGAGAATTAGAATCTTGAAAAATTCAGCAAAAGGAAAAATCAGGTTTCAAGAATGCAAGACCTTGTAGAGAAAATGGCATCAGAGAACTTACCTATATGGTTTTAACATCTGACATTATTAGGAAAGACAGAGGTATTCATTTTGATTTACCATATTTGATGTAAGGAAAGTGTTAAGATCTCTATCCATGTCAGTTTCAAAGAAATATTTATACTTTCTTTGTTGAAGACAGCATTTGGGCAGAGAAGCTCTTTGATGCTTATGTTTTGGCCTCAACCTAACTGTAAATACTTTTTTGATTTTGCTACTTAGAGATGCTGACAAGAGGGCTGTGATACTGATTCCTACCTCCATTTCCTTTCATGACTCTTCTGACTTCTCCAGTGACACCATCACCTGGAAATTTGACTTTTAAAAAGCCTTGGGTGACTTAAGAAAACAAAACTTACCAGGATATTTTTTCAGCTCCTTCCAATTTTCACTGTTTTGTGGTCTTAGCTCTGCTCTATGTCAAAATATATGCTGTCAACCCATTTTACTTATGCCTTAGCTTCCTCCTATCTCACAAATACAAATGCCACCATGTAATTCCAAAGAATATCATTATAGTCTTATGCCTTCATTTGTTTCTAAAGGATTTTTTAATTTTTATGCTATTTTTCTGCTGCTCATTTTAGCTTTGCAATTTCTGAATGTCAAGCTCCTCTTTTTTCGTTCATTATCTCTTACATGATTTTATTCAAATATTTTATAAATATTTACCAAATACATGGTGAATATAATAGTGAAAAAAACTGATATAATCCATATCCTCATTGAACTTCAAGGTAAAAGAGCAGATTGACATTAAAGACATAGTTAAAATCCCATAAGCGCTCTGGATGTCTGTGAGAGCAAGACCTAGTCTCAGAGAAGGACCAGGGCAGGCATCTCTTCCAATTACCAGGGAAACATTATAAATTAATTTGAAACTTAGTGCATCAAACAAGCTCCATTATTTTTAGAGATTCAGTAAGGCTAGCAATGGTACAGGGGGATAACTGGGTAGCACTCAGAGCATAGAAGATGGAGTCGTCTGAAGAACATTCAGTCACATGTCTGATGCTTGATGCTGGCTGTTGCCTAAGATCTTAGCTAGAATTCCTGGCCAAATGGCCAGAACACTACATAAGGCCTCTGCATATGTTTGTGGATAACGACTTCCAAAGATGAGTGTCCCAAAAAAGCCAGGCAGAAGCTGCATCCCCCCACTCACCCTCTTTTTTAAAACCTAGTCCTGGAAGTAATATAGCATCATTTCTGTCATTCTTTATTGGTTGAAGTCACAAGCCAGCCAAGGTGCAAGGATACACACACTCTAGCTCTTGAGGGACAAGGGACAAAGTTCTGGGAAATAACGTGAGACAATCAATACTGCTATGCTCTGGCCCTGGTTCGAAAAATGAAACCCGACACAGTGTCTTTGAGAGAGTGATATTTAAGTTGACTCAGTTTGAAAGGGAATAATTTGAAAAGGCATTATAGTTAGAGGAAGCAGTCTCAGTGGCTTAACTGAAAAAATGAGTGTCAGTTTGGGTCATAGATAGTGAAGAGGTAACAGGGGGAGATAAAACTAGTTAGGCAAGGCCTTGCAGTTTTTGCTAAGAGTTCAGACTACAAGCAAGGCCTTATAGGTCATGTGGAAGATATATAAACCTCACTGTAAAGGCAATGGAAGACCATAGACTGGTTACCATTTGGGAATGACATGATCAGATTTGTGATTATAGATAGCAGGCCACCAAACTGCAAGATATAAGTATAGGCATTGTGGTCAGTTAAACAATAATCACAGTGATCCAGGTAAGACATAAAAGTGGCTTGGACTAGGATGGTGGCCATGAAGATAGAGTCAAGTAGATAGATTTGAGATATAATTAGTTGGAATAGGCGATATTTGGGAAATGGTTTGACTGTAAAGGGTAAGAAGGCGGTCAGATTTGAGAATATTTCCCAGGTATTTTGCTTTGGAAACTGTATATATGGGAAGAGTTGAGTATCCAGGAATAGGTCTTGGGGGGAGAAGATCTATAAGTTTTATAGATATGGAATTTTAAGTGTTTTTGAAAGCTATACTGCGATGTGCAAGGGTAAGTAGATTGATTATATGGTTCTGGAACTAAGGAGGAATGAATGAGAAATTTGTGAATCTTCAGCCTATAGATGGTACCTATATCCATGGATTAGGCCAGACTGGGCATGGATAAAATGGGAAACAGTTTCACAAATTAGGTTATTTAAAGAAAAAACAATATTTCATCAGGAAAAAAGAAAAGAAGAGTGGCTTGGGGAAAGGAATTTGACTTTTCTTACATTTTATACTTCTCAGGGAAGGAGCCATGTCTTTACAGGATGGACTGAGCTATAATTAGAAGTAAAATGGGTAGAATTTTGGACATAGTTTGACTGTACAGGATCTCTTTGCGGGGACCATTTTCTACAGAAAATGAGAAAATTCATGGACATGAGCCTGGAAAATAGTAAATTAATGAACAGTGAAGAATAATTATTTTTTAAGAATATGTGTTTAATTGGAAAAAAGGGCCTTGTTTTCACATAGGTTTAGTTTTATGTATTGTAAAACAAGAAAGATGCTCTCTAGATAGGAACAAAGTAAAGTTATATTTAGAGTAAAGTTGAACAATGAGAACTCGCTATACAAATTTGTGAGACTGAATTCTGAAATTATGCTCAATAAAACACTATAGATCCACAAATTTTCTGTGAGAGAAAACATTTTCTATATTCTGAAATATAGAAGAGTGGGTTTTGAGAAGAGTGTGTCGAGGTCTTTGAAACCCTTCCCTATCCCTTTGAGTATGAATAGGTGGGAAGACAGAAAGAGCTGTAATGGTGTGTCATCCAGCTATGGGGGTAGCTATGTTTGATCACATTTAACAAGCTAGGTGTCTTCACTTAAATCTGGAAAAATAAATGGCCACCTAGGTGTCTGGAGCTAAGCTGTCATATGTCTTACTGACCAATAAAATACTTCTGTTAATATGTGTTGTTTCCTGTCTCTTGAAATATTGTTTTTAAGTAGTTGATTATCTTGAAGAGAATGGGAGTAATTATCAATAATGACCCCATTAATAAAGTAATTTTAATCCTCAGGACCCCAGAATGTTGTATTTTCTTATCAAAGAGTGACTGAACACATTGGTAATAAGCACTATCTAATGTGAACAGGTTTAATATTTTTCCAATTTATATCAGTGTAAGGGAAATTCTGAAGATGTAACTTACCACTGAAGTAATTACTTATAAATTTCAGTATTAGGAAATTATGATTGGAAAGTTAATTTTCTATAGGGTTTATTCATTCATTTGTTTATTGAATATCTACTACCTGCTATGGTTCTAGGCCAGGGGTGGGCAACCCCTGGCATGCGTGCCAAACATGGCATGCCAGTAACTTTTGCTGGCATGCGAAACCCTCTCTTATAATCTTCCACTTACGATTTTTTTCTTAATATCAACTTTTTTATTTTTCAGATAAATTCAGTGTAAGTGCATTTTAGATAAATAAATAATTTTACATAACATGTATACATTAAAAAATAAATGTATTTTTCATCATCATATACTGTGTTTTTGTCACTCGAATGAACTTTCTTATTTCTTCAAGGTTCTTCACATACGTACACCTTAAGAGATATCAGGTAGGTGTAACATGTTCTCAAAAAATTACGGTTGGCATGCAGAAGAATTTTGAGTCAGAGATTTTGCTGGTTTTGGCACGCACTCACAAAAAGGTTGCCCACCCCTGTTCTAGGCTCTTGAGGTCTAAGAAAGGAGCACAGTAATTAACATTAAGGATCACTCAGTGAAAGAAAGAAAAGAGTCTGGAACTGCCCGATTGTAGTTCAGGGTGTTATGAGAGTACAAAGAAAAATTACCTAATCAGAAGCTTTCCCTGATGCCCCTTGTCTAAAGGAAGTCAACTTGAACTGATCCTACATAAGACAATAGGTGTTACTATCTGTAGCATTTTTCTTTTAATATTGAAAATGTCCCAGAAAGGAGTAATATGGTTCCCGAGTATGAACGAGCTAATACTTCACTTTTTTATGTGATGAGTAAGTAGGATCTGGGGCAGTAGGACACTGTATGTAAAGAGTGTGTTGAAAACGTCACGAGACAGGTTTCAGCACAGAAAGAATTTTCCCTGCTAGATTCTACACTGTCTGGTATTGTGCTTAGTGCCTGAATGTGATTAATCACCAGTGGTTCTCAAAACCATGAGTATCTGACCAGGAGGACTCCTTACAGCAGAGTGCCAGGGTACGGGTCTGGGGTGGGGCCCAATAATTTGTATTTTTAATCATTTTCTATGTAATGTTGATGTTGATGCTTCTGGTCCCAGAACACCTTGTGAACCACTGAATTAGATATATCCTTGTCCTCAATGAGTTTATAGACAGGTGGGGGAGATATGTAAATAAATAGATATTAACAATACAGTGTAATAAATATAAAAAGAAGTGAAGATTTGAGCTCTTATGATCAACACAATCAGACTCATCTATATATATACAAGCCAACGACCAGAACGACCAGAACAACTGGTTGCTATGATGCACACTGCAGCTGGCCAACCAGCTCGATCGGGGGCGGGGAAGGCCACTCCCCCCAACCCCAGTTAAGGGCGGGGCCAACCGGCCAACCTCCCATGGCCCCTCCCCCTGGCCGGCTGGACCCCACCTGTGCACAAATTCCAACACTGGGCCTCTAGTGTAAAATAATGACTTAGTGATCAGTAGGCAGGCAAAGTGAAGTAAACATTTGATGTAAATAATAAGGCACTTTGTCCCCAAAGCCTAACAGTATAAACCTTTTATTGAGGAAGAACAAGTGACAATGCTGCCTTGATTGCTTGTCTGGACCAATTAGTTTCACCAGTTAAATGCTTTCCTTTATAATTCACCTCATTTTTGTAGATTTAACCTCACATCATTTGAGAACTACTTTTCTCTCCAATGTTATCAGATAAATAGCGGCTGTGTTTGCATTTTTTGACAACCATTTAAAAGTACATTTATATGTTTGAGTTTCATCTTTCTTCCTTTTATGTGTAGTTGCAAATATAATGAATTATGTCCAAGCCAAAATAAAAGTCCTTTCCTTTCTTTTTTATTTTTTGGCAAGTTTTGTCTTCTGCCCCAATTTAAGCACTATCAGAGAGATTATCTTATACAATGAAAAGAATAGAACAACCCTAAACTTCTGAAGATAGATTTTTTTATTAGTACAAAGTAAATATGTGAATAGTCTGTATCATTTTACTTGAATTTTCAAAGGCGAAAAACATTAATTCTTTCAAGTTGCACATTAGTGAGAGACAGAAGAGCAGTTTCAAGCAATGTAGGTATTTCCCTCAGATGTCAAGTATTTAGAATTGTCCCCAAACAGAGAACAATGCTTTCTAAAAACATATTTTGGAAACCAATGAATGCTGTTTTTGCCTAATATTTCTATCTTTTGAGTTGCTTTAATATACTTTTCTTGTGCCCTCCTTGCTTTCTGTACATAATTCTTATAGAGAAAAAAGGAGTTTCTTTCCAGTTAATATCTCAGGATAATTTATGAGATCTAAGCCAGTATCTTTCTCTTCTTTTCCTCTTTTGTATCCCAAGTTTTGACCTACTTCTCCAGTGTATGTCACTTAAAGTTCCCTGTGATTTTGTTATCTTCTCCAGTACATATAGAAATAAGATTCCTAACCTCAATTTCTTTCTAAAAATGTACTTCACTTTTTTATTTCTAAATAATTTACTCTTAATAATTATAAGAAGACATCTATATCAGTTAAGGAAATTCATAAATGACAAGGATGTTATCAAGTCACTAGAAGCCTAAGTGTGTCCTCTTTGTAGCTATATCTGGGTTGGTAATGGGAAACAGATTTGCTCTTTAAATTCCTTTCGCCTGATTCCATGATCCTGATTCTTCTGGGAATCTCTTACCTATTTTCTCAGAGGACGTAATATCAAACCTTCTCCCCCCACTATGGAGTCCCCTTACTCTCTCCCCCTTTTTCTTTCTCCTAATGACAACCTTACATGCCTTTGCACCAGTGAGAGCACTTTGCTTTTCACTGCTGATACTCAGCAAGGTCACCTAGGACTACAGCAATATTTTCCCTTACTGCAATTTTACTTAATGCCATAAGGAATATCTGCATTTACCTTATATTCTGAAAGCTAGGCTTCCCATATTTTTCTTCAGTCACCTATCTAGATCCCACCAGGTTACAGTTAATAAATTAGTTAGCATTAGTCCCCAATGTACCCTAAAGATAATATCCTCGCCCTCCCAGCCTCTCCCCTCTTCTATCTGAAAAATATCCTGTTTCTCAAAATTATAGCCAAATTCAGACCTGTGAGAATTTCTATTTTTCTATTATGTCCTTTGCACCAATTTCTATTCTAGACAGGGATTGTTTGTTGCAAAAACCTGAAACCTGCTCAAGATTCCTTAAACAAAAAGGGAGTTTTATTTTAAAGGTTGAATAAATAGAGTCAGGCCTTATGGGAACTGTCACAAGAATCAAAGCTTCTGAGAGAACCAGACTTGTTCTTTCAGGATCCTTTACGCAAAATAGTATCCTGTAGGCCTTTGTTCATTGTCTGGTCTGTTTTCCTCCCCACAATTTTAACTTGGCTTTGCTCTTTCACTTGGCTCCGCACAGCTCATTGATTCCCTATCTCAGGGACCCTTTGATTAAATGCAAGAAATAGGTAGGAATTCCAGATCCATTTGTTGTCATTTCTCTGGAGGCTGCAGTAGAAAGTCTACCACACTTGCACCCGATTAAAAAGATTACATCACATTTATAATATTTTTTGTCAGAGCCACCCCTACAAATATTAGATTAGGTGAAGCCACTGTTAGAAACAAATTAGAATTATGTATGTAAGTGTTATTTGGAAACTATTTCAAAAGTAGAACCTTGATAAAATAAATATATAAATATTATACATTTTTTAAAACATAGAGCAAAAAGTGCTCTGACATTTGCAACCTCTATTTCTACATCTAGAATGAATTCAAACGCTCAGTTTAAGAAGAAATCTACATATTTAAAAAAATCATGACAAAGACCCAAGTTAGTGTAGAATATCTGTCAACCAAAATGATAATCAATGATTATCAACAAACTTAAAGAATGGAGAAAGTAAATTTTGTAGTAGTTGGTTTTCAAAGCAAGTTTGAACTACAACTTGATTGCACTTGTGAAAAAGTTCTGCAAATGCCATTTTCTGAGATCGTAAAGGGGGGCTCCTGATGAGATCAGTGTCTTTCTAAGAAGGGACACCAGAGAGCTTGCTGGCTCTCTTTCCACGTGTTGGCACAAAGAAGAGGTTATGTGAACATCCAGTGAGAAGGCAGCCATCCATGTACAAGCCAGGAAGAGAGCCTTCTCCAGGTCCTGAATTGGCCAGCACCTTGACCTTGAACTTTCTAGACTCCAGGAAATAAATCTCTGCTGTTTACTATAAACCACCAAGTTGATGGTATTTTGTTCTGCCAGACCAAGCTGATTAAGATATTATCCATTTTAACTTTGGCAGCTCTTTTCTTTTGCAAGGAATACTCACGTTAACAGTATTAATATATTCAACTAAAATAATTTCCAGAACAATAGTCTTTCCCTTGATTCAAATGGACTTAAGTAGAAAGCAGCAATAACAAGAAATACTTGACCTACAGTAGAAAAGAAAGCAAGGGGACTTTCTGGTACCTGGCAGGGTAAGCTTGGATTCACAGTGAGGTCATCCAGGAATTGAGTTTCTCAGAGTCTAGTGATGTGGTTCTAGGGTCAAGATCTGTACATAGTAACCCTTGCCAAGGCTTGTTAGTTCAGAGATTTTAGATGTCTTTCATGATGCAGGTTTCTCACTTGTACTTGATATCCCAAGGTAGGGATCAGCACACATTTTCTGTAAAGAACCATACAGTCTCTTCTGCAGTTAATCAACTCTACCCTTATGATAGCCATGGGAAACATACAAATGACTGAGCATGGCTGTGTTCTAATTAAATTTTCTTTACAAAAAACAGTCCCAGACCACACGTAGGATTTGGCTCACTGGCCATAGTTTACTAACCTTGTCTTTTTCTTTTCTTTCCTCTCAAGCCATAAGTATCAATTTTAGGTCTTCTGAAAGGGAGGGTTTCCTGAGCAAAACTAAACTCTTTCGTTGCTTCTCACATGGAAGTATCATAGTCAGTGACTCACTTCACAAGAGAGTGCCAGGCGGCCCCTTCTGGATGTAGGACTTGCTTTTCCTGTGGAAGCGCTTGCTTCTTTCATTTCAATATCCCTCAGAATTTGGGGTCTGCCCATTGGGTTACTTTCTACTGCACTGCTGTGTGAGTAGAGATGGTTTGTTACAGCCACATATTGGCTGCTTGTACTTATTATTTTCCTCTCAATTATTTGGATTGAACTCATATTCCTTCTCCAAATTGGGGAATCAATTGGATATTGGATTTCTCCGTTGTGGGAGACAGCATGAAAATAAATATGTTACTGTTCCTATTTTCTAAGGATGCCTCATTATCCAGAATCTTCAGTAAAAGAGGTGTTCCATGTGACCGATTTGCCAATAATAAAAGCTCATTGTTTTAAGCACCAAGACTTTAGTTTATTAAAACCTTTTGAGTTAAAGTTTGGGAAAAATTACACACTACCCCATTATTTTAAACAGTCCACTGGCCAGAACTATACCCTTTTAATGCCTTAGAATTAGAAAATGAACCAATATTAATACAGTGAACTGTAATTTATACTCTCAGGAGATGTGAGCTACAAAAGGGCATTTTCTTTTATATCACAGGAGTCAAGAGGACTATGCTTTTGAGTATGGCATGATTTCTGCCACTCAGCTCCTTTGTTCCCCAGCTCCCATGGGACTGTGCCCAACTTTAACTATATAGAAACTTACCGTGCGTAAAAAACAGACAAGCTGAATCTAGATAGATGCACTAATGAGTAATTGTCATTCAAAATCTCTGTGAGAGACTCAAGGGAGCAATTTTGGACTTAGGATCTGAATGTGGTAAGAAGGCAAGTGAAAGACTTTTCCCTCCTTCAGAGGAGCACGTTCAGAAGCCATCGATACTTCTTGGGTGGCAGTCCGCGTGGAGTCAGGAGCAGCTGCAATGTGAGAGGCTCCGAATGCCTGAACACCACTCACCGTGCCAGTGCCAGCACCAGCACTGGATTTCGCATTCAGTGCAGTGTCTTCACCCAGTGGAACAGCTTGAGTGCAGCATTACCCTTGCACACTGAGGCTTAAGCAAGAGGACAGCAATAAGGGCAGTGGCAGCAGCAGCAGATGCTCTCATGGAGTTACTGGGGGTTTGGAAGCCTTTGCAGGGGGAATTATCATAAATAGTTGAAGCTAAAGGGAGCGGAGAAGCAGAATCGCTGGCATTGCTTGGCTGTGAAAGTGCTGTACCCACGGGTATATGTGAGGCTGACCTGGCTGAGACCCCTGGGGAAGTTGGCTAGAGGTTCCACAATGGGTACCAGGTACCACAATGAGAGACATACCACTAATGTATGAAATCATTGTAACTTTATTTTTATGTCCAAACTGATGTTTAATTTGTGTTAAATGTTTTTGAGCACAAGTTCCTGAATCTGAGGAAGGGGATAAACAAATTTACTCTCTGTGCTTTTAATGAAGATTAAATAGGGTTCACAAATGACTCAGTGTAGCACATGTGTAATTCTCAATATATATGTAAATCAAGTATCTGCCTTCCCTAGTTGTTCCTCTCTTGGAGCTTCCTGTCCTCTAGTCTATAAGGAAAGATCTGAACTTGTTCCTGAATGGACTCCCAGAGCTGTCCACGGTTCTGCTGATTCTCCCTGCAGTGTGTTCTTTCTCATTGTGGACCCAAGACTTACCTAATGGAGCACTTTTACCAAAGGATTCAGTTTCCTCTTCCCATTACATATTTCTTTAAGCAGAGTCACTCACACTGAACCCATGCCAGGAGCCTTTAGCTGAATCCCTGGTGTTAGCTATAAATATCCCCAAGTCTGCAGAAGCGGGCAGGGAGGGGCTCTGCCACTGTGAGCCACGCAGGCTAGCCCAGCGCCCGTCTTCATTGCTCCTTCTCCACCTTCATCAGTTTCAGCTAGTCTGTTTCTGTTCTCACATTTTCAAAGAGTAAAGATCAGATTGTTGGACACATTCACACTTATGTGCCAAGGATAAAACTCATTAACACAGACAGTAGGCTAAATCTATATTGAGGAGAAAAATAAATGTTTTTCAAACTGCTTCATAATTCTTCAAGACACTAGTGTTTCCATAGAATCAGCCAGTCAGTCACCTTCTCACTCGAGTGATGGTATTTAGTTCTTCCTTAATTGCCCTGGGGACTCTTTTGAGCCTTCTGAGAATTAGAAAGCAATTACATACCTCCTTATGGCTGCGTCTTTCTTTTCAAAAATAAAAGTCTGAAGAAATTGTTCTAATAAGGATTCCATTAAACTCTTATCCTATGGTCATTATTATGCTTAGTTTCTATTAGGGAAGTGGGGATGTTTGTTCATTTCCCTTTCAATGTTTCAGCCCTAGACAATAGATAATACCATTCATCAGAGCTGTATGTCACATAAAAGGATATAGGCACTGAGGGAGGTTCTAGGATAGGTTGGCAGCCAATTTTTGTAAAGATCCAAGTAGTAAATATTTTAGGATTTGGGGCCACATGTTCTCTGTTGCAACTGCTCAATTCTGTCATTTTTGCCTGGAAGCAGTTATAGATGATATGTAAATACACAGCTAATAAAATTTTATTTGCAGCAACAGGTGGTGGTGGGCTAGCATCCTGCCTTTAATGGATTTTGTCTTCACTGTTTGGCTTTGCCTCTGTTCATTTCACTTCTCACGTATCACATTTTCTTATGGTGCTATTGGTGTTTTAGAAATAAAGCTTCAACTGTCAAAGTATACTCTAAAATCTCATTTTTGTGGCCATTGAGCAGATCTTGAAACAGGTGTATGTGCATGTGTGTGTCAGTGTGTGTGTGTGTGTGTGTGTGTGTGTGTGTGTGTGAATGTTTGGGCCTCCCTGCTTCATCTATCTGAGGGAATGATCTACTTGCTTTTGCTATGGTGCTGTGAGGCTCAGAACAACTGTCCTCTGAGCTCAAATGGAAGTCTGAGCTTAGAGTCTAGTATCAGATTAAAAGCCTTCTTTTAACCTGGTTCCTATAAGACAGTTAAAAGATTCCTTTGGACATCTGGCATGTGAAGAGATAAAAATACGATGGAAAGGCATGAAGTAAACAAGATAACTTTCTTTGAAGAATTTGTTAGAAAATTCAAAGAAACTTCAAGTGAATCTGAGCTTATAAAATGACTTCCCCAACGAATTTATCATATCTTGGTCATTTCTCAGATGCACTTTAGGTACCAAAGAAGAAATGAAAAGGAGTTCTTCACAAGAAATCATAAAGCGCCCACCAAACTTGATTGAAAGGTATGTGGGTTAAGATCTGAGGTCAGAGTGATAGGAATTCCAAATTTCACCCAGTGTTCAGGAGTCTTTCTGCAATGAAGTCTTCTCTCATGATACACTGCACAGGAATATTTCCTTACTCTGGACTACAAATATATTTGGACTAAAAATATATTTATTGTTTTTATTTTCCCTTTGCTACTTATTCACATCCCATCTTTTACAGGTGTCTCCTTTTTCTGCCCTATAACTGGTAAATATTGAAGTATCTTCAAATTCAATCCTAGATTTTTTTTTGTAAGTATACTTTTTTTTTTGGCTGATACCTTCCAATCCCATCATTTTAAATATCATTTATAATTAGGTATTCTTCCAAATTTATAACACTAACCACAATCCCTCAGTTGAACATCAGACTGTATATGCTACTATCTCCTTAAAATTTCCACCGAATGCCCAACATTTCTCTCCAGTGTATCAACCTACCAATTAAAAATCGAACTCTTGACTCTCTCATCTTCTCTCCATCCAATGTTTTACACATTACTTAAGTCCCTGCCCTCCACCTACTTACAATCACATATTTATTACCACTCACATTTAATCCATTGCACATTCTACAAATTCAAACTTCAAACTCTACCTCTAACCTGACCACGTCTTACAACTTCTACTTCTAGCACCCTAATCTAAGCCACCCTCACTCATCATGAGGATTTAGTAATTCCTTCCTCACTGATTCTCCCAGCTTCCACCATGCCCCTTTATATTCCAGTCCCCACACAGATGCTGGAGTATTTTTTTCCTAAATGTACATCAGATTATGTCAATCTCCCAATAAAAAGGATCCAGTTACTTCCCATTTTATCAAGACTTACTTTGGTTCAGGAGGCTGTAAGTAATCTGGTTCTTGACTAAACCTTTGCTCCTTGGTTATGCCAGTCTTAGACTTTCTTCCAAGTCTTCATCTGTGTTGCTCCCTCTGCCTAGAGTGACCTGTCATGGGTCTTATTATGGCTGCTGCCATTATCATCATTCAAGCTTTTGCTCCAATCTTGTCTTCCTTCTTATCTAAAATAAACACCCCACTGACTATCTAGCCCTTTAGCTACCCTCTATTCTTTATTTTGTTCATGAAAACTTTAAAAATTCGTATCATTTATATGTTTGTTTACTTGTTTATTGTTCACTTTCCATTTTAGAATGTAGGCTTTATAAAGGTAGAGACTTGTATGATTTCTAACCCACTTGTCCAGGGTACAGAATATCTGACATATAGTATGTATTCAGTATACATTTATTGAATGATTATGTGAGTGTTTTTATAATTTATTGGCTGTTTCACTTAGGTATGTTAAATTTCATTAACTTCATTAAAATTTAAATCAGCATCTCATTTTTATTTGGATTCTGCTATTTTTGAGGATGGATACAGCTTAAAATCAGCTTCTGCGGGTCTCAGTGTGCCTTTCCTTCCTTCTAGTTGTAGAGTTTACAGTCAGCCAGGCTTCCTGTGGTTCTGGATGAAGTCCGTGTTGTTTCTCTGAGGTATTAATCAATTGTTGTGAGCGGCATTAACTTCCCGGTGTTTATCTCTGCCGCCATCTTAGTTTTTGCGGATTCTGCTATTTTTGAGGATGGATACAGCTTAAAATGTTTATTGGCAATTAGCATTTATTATTTCGGGAAGAACCCATTCAAAATTATCTTACTCTTTCTCACAAAAGAAAGATCCTAGTAATCATAATAGTACACCTATTATATAACTATAATACAATGTAATAGTATAACTATGACAAAAGTAGTTAATACAAATAAAATTGATGCAGCCACTCCCTCCACCAATCTTTACTCATGACAATTCAATTTCTTTACACTGATTAAGAAAGCAAAATGTCCTCTGGAGAATCAACTTTTATTAAAAAAATTTCCAATTATTGGTATTTTTTTGAATAAAGCATTGTCTTTGTAACTTTTGGGGTAGAATTTAACTTTACATGGCTGTAATTTATTCTCACATGACAACATAATTATTTTTACATTAATTGAAGTAGTATAAAGAAATATTACACAAAATAATTACAACACACAGGATTTTTTTTTTTTTTTCAAAATCTTCACCCAAGGATATTTTTTCCCATTGATTTTCAGGGAGAGTGGGAGGGAGGGATTGGGGGAACAAGGAGACAAGGGAGGGGAGGAGAGAGAGAGAGAGAGAGAGAGACAGAGAGAGAGAGAGAGAGAGAGAGAGAGAGAGGGAGAGAGAGAGAGAGAGAGAGAGGTGTGAAGGAGACACATCGGTTGGTTGGTCGCCTCCCACATGCACCCAACCTGGGCCAAACAATAGGGGCCAAGGTGAACAAACTGGGTTTTTAAAAACAAACACACCAAAGCATAATTTGAATGTGATGTATTTAAATTTTTTAATACTTACCAATTTTACTTCTAATACTCGAAATATGCCAAATCTTCATGCATTTAGTAATGGACAACTCACAGTACTGAAGGAGTCACATTGCACAATATTTCAATAGTCCACACCTACCACAGAGATCCCATCTCTTTAGTGTACAGATTGCCTTTAAAGAAGCATACTTATGCTTTGCGTATAACATCTATTACTTGGTCCATACTTATCATTCCTTGCTATTAATACTGGAAATTTACTCCTCTGTGGAAGGGTCTGCATTAGACACACCGTCTGGTTTCCTGGTCAGCGATTTTTCAGCTCATTGCCTTGGTGTCCTTGGATTTGCCCCCAAATGTGGACGGAGGGTAGACAATAGAGTGTGAAGGTCACATAAAAGCAGGCAGGAAACCATGTCCAGTCATTTAAATGAAATGTGGATTTCTGGTCTTTTCATGGTAATATGACATATCAATATCAATTTGCACACCCAGCCAAAGATGACCTCATTGACGTAAGTGCCAAAGAAGAATGCAGACAGAATTCAATCTTGAGAGCCCTTCGGAACTCCGTTATTCTTTTAAACAAGCTTACCCTCATCTGGAGTAAAATAGAATGGCAGATTTGAGTACGTGTCCTTGTAGCTATCAAAACATTTTTCCACCAATTAGAAATTTATAATTGACATTTGATGTTTTCTCATAGCATTAACCTCCCCCCGAATTCACATGTAATTAATTTTTTTTGCATGATTTGAATCTTCCTTTTATCCTCCTTTTTCTCTTTCTCACTTTATCTCTGTTTATTTTTATAAGAAATGGATATAATTTATTTTGTATAAAAAGCAAGATAGTTATTTAAAAATAAATATATAGATTTTAAAAATATTCTAGGCAAATGAATTAATTTCCTATGCAATGAAATGAATTTTTTCACTTTTTAATTTTTTCTGCATTTTTTCTAGGTAAATACATTTATGAATGTTAGGATTCTTCTTATTTTAATTGATTAAAATTCACTATTGCTAACAGGTAAAATACATAAATTATTATTATTGTTAATCCTCAGCTGAGGATATTTTTCCCTTTGATTTTTAGAGAGAGTGGAAGGGAGAGGGAGAGACACAGAGAGAGAAACATCTATGCAAGAGAGAAACATTGATTGGTTGCTTTCTGCATTCACCCAGATGGGGGCCAGGGATAGAGCCTGCAACTGAGATGCATGAGCTTGACCAGAATGGAACCTAAGACCCTTCAGTCCATGGGCCTATGCTCTAGCCACTGAACGACCGGGTAGTACTAGATACATTACTGACTGACATGGCAATAACTCCAAGAAGGGCATTCTTAGTTTTATAGATGCTTGGAATTAGATGTTCAAATGCTGCCAGGAATCTGCCTCTTTCTATATATCATCTAGTGTCTGAAGATCTTCTTTGCCTTGGTTAAATCAGACACTTAACCAAGCAACTCCAGGCATTACAGTCTCATAATCTAGACTTCCAAGTGTAATAATCAACAGCCCCCTTCTACTGCTTTCCATCACAGAAATAATAGAAAAAAAACCCCCAAAACACATTGGTTAAACTCACTGGGCCATCTGGCCATCTGTGCATCAATCCTTGTGCTTTAGAGAGTCTGTGATTGAACACATTCATCTGCCCTCACCAGTCCTCCATGATTAGAGAGGAAGAAAAGCAGTTTCCCAAAGTGGATCCTACTATTATATGTAAATTAAGCAATGGATATTAATCAGTGACATTTTCAAAGGAATCTGTGCTCCAAAAGCAGCTACCAAATGCTACCTTAATATGTCAGATATAATGCAAATATAGAATATTGTAAACAAATCTGTCAAAATGGCATAGTGGGAGGGAGTCTTGGCTTTTTCCACCTAAAAGCTCTGTGCCTTTTGGCAAATCATTTAAGTGATCTGATCCTCTATGTCTGTCTGTGAAGAGAGCACAAACAACTGAATTACAATTTTATTTCAAAATTGGGAACTAGAAAACATCTGTATATTGTCTTCAGTATCTAATACGCAGTAAGCACTCGGATGACAGACACCTTTGTTGTTCCTGCAGAATTTTGTAGTAAAATCAGTTTTCCTGGACTTTCTTACATCAATACACACTCCATCTGAACAATCTGTGACTGTGAAAGTTATTTTTCTACATTGTAGTACAAAAGAAAATGTTCCACAATGGCAAACTACACATGCCTTCTATCATTTTTCTCTTTGAGTCTCTACTTTCTGTTTCCTTTTTCTTCCTATCATGTCTTCTTTTTCCATCTACTCTCCATCTCTGACTTCCCAGGGTTGACTCTCTGCCCACCCAGAGACTTTGATGGCCCTTAGAACTTGTGGGAGAGAATATGGGGCCCCTGAAGCTTCTAATGTTGAGACCAGATTATGAATAATAATAATAAAGTTTCACCTGGCCAGTGTTGCTCAGTGGTTGAGTATCGATCTATTAACCAGGAGGTCATGGTTTAATTTCTGGTCAGGGCATATGCCCGGGTTGTGGGCTCTATCCCCAGTTGGGGGCATGCAAGAGGCAGCTAGTCAATGATTCTCTTTCATCATTGATGTTTCTCTCTCTCCCTCTCCTCTCCTCTCTGAAATCAATAAAAAATATATTGAAATAATAATAATAATAGTAATAATAACAATAATAATTATAATAATAAAGTTTAAATCACACAATCTATTTCTCTGGCATGAGAAAGGAAAATGGTGGTTGATTATATGAAAAGTCATTGTATATTGAAGTTGATTATTTATTTCCACAAATCACATTGACAGGTGGCCAGAGACAGAGTTCAGAGCAAGTAGTATCAAAGGGAAAGTGTAGGTGCATTCTGTGAGAGGAAGCCTCAGTGACAGGGGAGTGTATTCAAGATCTAAATTCTTCAGTCGTGTATGTCTGTGTGCAATGGCAGACCAAATCCCACTGTGTCTTTCACATTTGGATGGCATGAAGCATCTTTCTCTTCAATAAGCAATATTTGTTCTGGGAATGCTAACTCGTTAAAATATAATTAGAAAAGTAATCCTCTTCTCATTATAATTGTGCATTTTAAATTCAATATACACATTTTGGTACTTGCACCATGCTTCCAGTCCTTAGTGTATATAAGCCAACCTATTTTCTGGTCATACACATTGGTGGACCAGGGTAACATATGAACACGAGCCTGACATAATAGCAATCACATGAAATATCATCCTCAGATAGCTATAGGACTAAATATATCTTTTCTTACTTTTTTTTTTAGCTTTTCTATATCATTGAATTTTACCATAATTTCAACTCATCATCAAACATGTGTCACTCCCAGTTTCAAAATACACTGAATTCTGACTTCCTCTTCAAGATCCTCTTAATTTTGTCCCTTCTTTCACTATCTATTCACCAATTCACCAATGTGTTATTATTTTCAATATGGAAACCCTCCTTACATAGAACCCTCTTAGCAGAGTAACTTAGGTACTTTTTATTGATGATGTTAGTATAAAAATATCCCACATTATGCAATTGAGAGTGTTTGACAGTGATTTATGCATCTGTAACACCTTTAGACTTTGCCATTAACATGTCATCATGTCAAAATATAAAAAAGTAATTACTTTGTGGAAAGAGATGTTACCCAAGTAATTCCTTAGAAGTGTATGTTACTTCCAGTAGAACTGAAATTGCATGCCATTGCCAATGAGAGCATTTCTTACAGTCATTAATGCATAATCTTAATTTTAATGAGGTCCCAATCACATTTGGCTGTCATAGGCTTTTAAACATCTCCTTGGTCTGTTACTTGGTTTCATTAATTAGTATGCATATTTTCAGGAGCCTAAAATAGATATAATATTAAGAAGAACATTTGGAGATGTGTTCTTGACATCCTGTTTGGTTTTTATACTATTCGTAGGCTAGAGAAGCTTAAGTACTAGTGCAAGTCTTTTCTATTCTGATAAGATAGAGAACATGTTACAGGCATTCAGTAACTTTATAAGAGAGCCCTATGAATATTTTATTTTTTCAATGGCTTTAATGTAAATTAAAAACAGTTGTCTCAAACGTACAATATATACATTTGGGGTATATTCGGGAAGGGCTGATTAGGGGTGGAGTGACTACTACAACCATTAATGAATTCAATTAATTTTCTTGCTGATGTGCCACAACTAAGAACCAGCTTTGCAATTGACTGAATTTTGTCCCTTTAAAATTTATATGCTGAAGTCTTAATCCCCAATGTGATAGTTGGGGTATTGGGAGGTAACTAAGTTATGTGGGTGAAACCATTTTTCTCTCTCTTTCTCCTCTCTCCACCATCTGAGGGCACAGAAGCCAGGAAGAGAGAAACTTCATCAGTAACAGAATCAGTTAACACAGCACCTTGATCTTGGACTTCCAATCTCTAAAACTGAGAAATAAAAGAGTATTATGATAATTCTGAGAAGAGTTCATTGCAATTTGGTGGGTAGCAATAAGAAGAATGTTTCTATTTGATTTTGTGGGGAAGATGCCTTGAAAAATAAAAGCAGCTCACCTTGAATGGTTCATAGTTTAAAAGTCTGACTCAGAGTCTTTATACCCCAATGACATATTTCACTTTTAAATTTGGCTGAGCATAAAGCATCTGAGTGACAAATATGTGGTGGAACATGTCACTATAGGTCATATCTCCATGGCAATTTTCAAAAGCGGGTAAATGTAATAGAGGCTTGTACATTTCTGAAGCATTCAAGTGAGTATATTAACTCTTCTATAGTTCCATTTGAGTCATACAACATGTTGCAAATATTAAAATCAGCTTATCTTTATTTAAAACAAATGTCAGTGTTTCTGTGACATGCTTTGAAATGGCTGTCAAATATTAACTTCGCACTGTATATTTCAACATTTATAAATAGCATTTAAATAACTCACGGTCCTCAAATAGTGCTACATTAGCATTTTTATCAATGTTTTATATAACTATGGCTAATGAAGAAACAAACAATTATTTAACAATTTTGAAGAGATATTAGTTGATGATAGTGACAATTATTCCTACAAAATATATTTTTTGTTAAAACTACATAACACATAATATGCTTCAGAATGTACAATTTAAAAATAGTAACAGTTTCAGACTCCTGGATATCCATTTCTCTATATCTGGCAATTTTAATTTCATACAACTAAAGTATATTTTCTACATCAACTATGGGACATTGTATTTGAGATTTGAGTATGGCTAACCAATAATAATAATAATAATTATTATTATTATTATTATTATAATGTCCCAAAGTAGTGCAAACTTGTATTCTTTAAAATTTTTTAGAAAAAAAATATTTTTCATTTTCCTGATTTAAAGACTGAAATTAAAAAGAAGTAAAAAGTTTTATTGATGTATTCATGTCCATTAGAGAGCTGGAACTTAGCAATAGCTATAATAATAAAAGTATAATATGCACATCGACCGAATGGATGAACAACAGAACGACCGTCCAGGTGACCTTCTGGACGACCTTCCAGATGAAGCCAGAACTGCAAGGGCTGAGGCAGCTGGAGCTGCA